>NC_141873.1:92862461-93016878 GCF_056163025.1 Triticum urartu | reverse complement strand
AGAGGTGTTTGGATGATAGGGTTAGATGGAGCGCGGATACGGCGAGGTTCCTTCATGGGCGGTGAGAGAAGGAGGGAGGGAGGGAGAGGAGGAGAAGCTTCGAGGAAGTGGGGAGGGATCTGCTGCGGGGAGAGCGAGAGAAAAATGTGTTTTTTAGTGTCCCGAGAAGAACTAACCCAAATAAGCACCTCTTGGGTGGGTTAGATTTTTTTGGGTTAGTTGAGTTCAAACTAACCCAAACTAACTCTAACACATGGATCTAAACAGGTCCAAGGTTAGCTATTAGAGTACTACTACCTCCCTTCTAGTTTAAAGGGCTCGATTCAAAAATTCCACCTACTCTTAGCAAGATATCGAGGCGGTGGAATAGTTTTTGTAGTTCTTCACAAAAAATGTGTTTACCAATGCATGCATGAACACTAGTTACTCTAACCCCCCTCTCTTATTTAATTCTTTGCCACATCAGCATGTTTTCTATTCCCGTGTGCATGATACCAGCTAAGATACCACGATTATGGCCAACCTTAATCATCACATGCAATAATTTAGTGCACCTTGAAATATGAACATGTGTGGGGCGTGTATGTTTTTAATGACTTGAGACTATACCTAGCCCGGCATGCACGATGAGACTTATTATGCACCATTCCCCATAACTGCAGGAAGCCCGTTCGTCTCCAAATCTTTTCCTCTCCATGTGTGGAAACAATATGCCTGCCAGACTCTCCTTCTCCCTCCGGCGGTCCCACCACTCCACCCCGTGTGGAAAAAATCTGCATGCATAACTCTCCTCCCCCCGCGCTCGTCCAATCCGTTGTGACCAGCAATATTTCCACCCCTTCCCTCCCCCGTAATTTTCTCCAACAAATATGCCCACGTAGTTGTTACAGGCAACATATCTTCGAGGACGCTGCTTCAGTTACTTAACTGCAGGTGCATTGGGTCACTGACATATGGGCCCAACAGGGGTCTGGCCCACATGTCAGTGACGCAACTGGACCTGTAGTTAAGTCAGTGCATCTCAGTCCATATCTTACGTAGGTGTGCCATTGCTCGCTATAAATACTGCGCCTCCCACGACATCGCTATTTCTTCCCCCTCACGTTCACGTTCATCGCTATCTCCTCCCCCTCCCTCTCACATCGACCACCATGGCATCGCCCCTCCCAGGCCCTAGGCGCCCCTCACTGCACCACGCGGACGGTCACACGTTTCCGTTCCATTCCTCGCCGCCACTAGTCGAGGAGGACACGTCGGCGTTCCGCTCCTCACCGCGACGCGTCGAGGTGGACGCATCGTCGTTCCATTCCTCGCCGCTACTAGTCGAGGAGGACGCGTCGGTGTTCCGCTCCTCGCCG
Organism: Triticum urartu; assembly: GCF_056163025.1. Lineage (NCBI taxonomy): Eukaryota > Viridiplantae > Streptophyta > Magnoliopsida > Poales > Poaceae > Triticum > Triticum urartu. The sequence goes on along the minus strand of NC_141873.1, from coordinate 93,015,520 downwards.
CGACGCATTGAGGTGGATGCGTCGGCGTTCCCAATCTCGCCAGCACGCGCGTCGGAGGACGCGTCGGCTCCCCGCTACGAGGAGAACGCCGCGCCGGCCGCCGAGCCCCCCAGCCCTGAGGAGCTTTGGAAAGAAATGGATGTCTCCTTGTGGGAGGCTTTGCCTCCAGCAAAGCACGCCAAAATAGAGGCGGAGAAGAAGGCCGAGGAAGAGAAGCGCACCGCGGAACAAGCTGCCTGGCAGGCCTATGTCGCGTCCGAGAGAGTCAGGCAATTAGCTCTTTGGCAAAAGGCTTGTGCGAGGGCCGTGAGGGTGGCGGAGGACGCCCGTGCCGAAGCCCTGAGTGCAGTCGGGCCCAAGCACCTCATCTACGCTTGGCGGTACGTGGACCGGGTGTACGCTTCCAGCGGGGAGGAGTACCTGCTGGGGCCGGATCACCACACCGGTGAGATCGCGCTCGCCCGCCGGCAAGCCGCCAATCAGCACCTCGCGAGTTGCGATGCTGAGGAAGAGGTGTTGTGTCAGCGTGCTGGGAAACAACCGCGCACCAGGGCACTCGTGGCGCGCTGCAAGCGTTCCTACGAGCGCCGTGGCTTTTAGTAGGAGTATAATTTTTGTTTCGTAAGGCGATCTCATAAGTTTTGGGACGCAAATGATAAATCCCGAACGTTCAGGAATTATTAGCGTCCTTAATTAAGTATGTAAAAGGGAAAGTTTGGAAACCTTGTGTATTCGTACGCATTTGTAAGTACATGCATATAGCACAAACTTTACTATATACTACCGCACTACACGTCTCTCTCTATATATGCTTGCAGACTGTGCTACTCCCTCCTTCCAGGTCAATAAGTCATCTTTGGTTGTGCACCGTGACCAAGAAGGAGGGAAGACTTATACACCTAGACGGAGGGAGTAGTACTATTACTTATGTACGTGCAAATGCACGTTTTAACATTACGATGCGGTTTTTGTAAAAGTAGAAAAACATCACTAGTCAAGCTTGTGAAACGATTCAATACAAAAAAAATGCAAAAATGCTCGTTTGATTGTTTACTTTTAGCTTCCTTCTTTGTGGTCATTTCTCTGTTGTACTTTGTACGAAGTATCTCACTGGTCCGAAAGGCATGCAAATTCCCAAACCGCTTCCTACACCCTATATCAAATTTTTTGCCTAACAAGTTGTGCCGTGCAATTGGAATTCCAACTTGAGTACTACTACTAGTAGGATACCAGGGGCCAGTTCATTTAGACTTCTAGATTAGTAATCCCATAACTACTACCTCCGTCCTGGTTTATTGGTCCCCATTGTAATTTGTGTCAAATTTTGATCATAAATTTAACTAATGAAATGTTATCTTTGGTTAAAATTTAGCAAAAATTACAATGGTGAGGAATAAACCAGAACGGAGGTACTACAAGTAGTAGTTTAGAAGCCCAAATAAATGAGTGAGGCGCCTTAATGTTACTCTCCACTGTGACTAGTCTTATGGGAAAAGCTGGGGAAGCCGCCAAAAGAACTGGCCCTAGGAGTAGTAGCTAGGGATACTAGGAGTAGAAGCAAGGGATCGAGTGTGCGAGATGAACCGGAGAAAGTAAATGTAGAGAGATGAAATGCAAAAAAGATGGAGGGATGTGATGGTTGCTTGTCCATTTATTTTACCAGGCCACTTATTACTGGGAGTGGTTGGGTTTTGTGATATGACGACTTTACTGTCGCACCACGAGTGGGGTGAGACTCCCGTGCAGCGCCACCCTCTACACTAGTACTCGTTCATGGTTCACTACATCGGTCGTGGTTAATCCCCCATTGAATTTGAGTGAAGATTTAACTGACAAAATGTTAGTGCATGTCAACAAAAACAATATCGTTGGATTCGTATTTGAACATAGTTTTCAATGATATAATTTTAGGTCACATGCATCATCATTTATCGTACTATATATAATGTTAGTTCAATTTTTCGTCGTACTAATCTATAGTAAGTGCCCGTGCGTTGCACGGAAGAGTGAAATGCATTGATTTCTTGTGTAAAGGATGTGGGGGTCATCTCATGTGTAACGGGTATCGATAGGTTTCTTCGGATATTATTTCATCTCTAGAGCTCACAAACATCCAGGTGAAATAGATAAAAAAGTATATTTTTCAAACAAAAGCGTTCAACTATTCAACCTACATCCAAAACTTGTGAAGAAATAACTCTTATTGTGCTTTGCAAGAAATGATCATCAAGAATTAGTTTTTGAGTATCCATCGTTATACATGTTGGCTACAGATGACATGGCACTTTCTTATAGTCAACAATTGGGTATACTATTTAAGTATTAACCATGCCCTTATACACCTAGACGGAGGGATTAAATCAGGATGACTTGGAAGGGGGCAGAGGATATGTAAGAAATGGTTCATCCTAAGTCTTTCACCAGTACTGTAGTAAAAATTCATACATGGAAGATTCTAGACTAAACCATAAATGGATACACTTTTATTCATGCGCGATACTCCAATAGAGCAAGATCATGCATGAAAGTCTCCACATGCTTACACAGCGGATTACATTGAGCGAAGACTAATGATGAACATTTAACTTGATAATGCAGATGTCCAGGTGAACCTCCTTGGAGTCCCCATGCACATTGTTGGGGGTCAAATAATACCGTGCGTCTTCCATGTCCACATCGGCGGGAAGGTCCCAGCTCGGCAGAGTCCAAGTCAGCTTGACGTAGCCAATGTCGCTGCCCACGTTCCTTCGAGGGGCAGTAATAGTGAGCACGCACCCGTACATCAGCCTCATGTCAGTGTCAGCGTCAGCGGCGTCGCCCCTGACGCACACTACAGAGACGGGTCGGCGGCCTGCGTTGGCCTCGCCAGTGCCCACGATCAAGAGGAAGACGCTGCCGTCCTCCTCCGAGACTAGCAGACGGTGGTGAACCTCTAGTGACATCCGACACGGTGAACGGGTAGCACGTATCGTACTTGATGTTCTTCGCCAAGGGCCAGTAGTGATCGTCGCACGCCTGCGTTAGGTGATGCACGATGTCCACCGGCGAGCCCCAAAACGGCACCGGGCACTCATAGCAGTAAGCGAAGGGCTCCTTGGAGGCATCGATCAGGCCGTCCATGAAACGGGAGTGGCTGTAGGGGACGTTCCTCCAGTTGAATATATGAGCAAGTTACTACGAGATTTAGTCCGAATAAGCACAAAATAAAGCATGATGGCTATAAAAGATATTAAACTAATCATGCGGACTAGCATAGTAGATGAACAGATCGAATCTAGGACACAGACAAGAAACATGAATTCTACCACGATTTTGAACAGGAAGGACAGAAACACATACGGTGCAACAGGAGTAGCACCATTGGTGTTGAGGTTGTCGCCCACGTTGTTGAGGAAGAGGTTGACGAGGTCGGGGAAGAAGTCGTCGTCGGTGAAGTCATCGCTGCTAGCAGTCGCGAGAGTGCGCACCCCAAATTTCAACAGCGACGGCCGAATGGAGCGCAGGAGGGAGTGGTTGTAGGGGACGTTGCGGCCGCCGAATGGAGCACAGGAGTAGCCCACGAAGCAGTAGATGGTGCTCCTCCCTAGTCTCTATTCTTATCTCTATCTCTACTACTCTTCTTTGTTTTTTATAATATACTAGTTGTAGTTGTCAAATCGAATAGTACTGTGCCACCCACTACACGCTCGGCTGAACACGCCTCCTCGCCTCCATCAAACCCCTCCGTTAAACCCGCATGCAAATCGAGAAACCTACTCCGGCCCACGGGAGGAAATTTGCTGGTTGCCGTTGGAGAATAATATAGTCGCGTCCAATCCATTTGAGTTAATTGTGTGTATGATTCTCCCTCTATAAAAAGTTAATTTCATCCTTAATCTTGTATTCTAAGTACTCTGTGGGTTCCACTGTCAGTATAGTGTACATGACTTGCAGGCTGGCTACAGATTCGTACAGAAAGTTAAAAAGAAACAAATCCATCCTTAATCCTGTATTCTAAGTACTCTATGGGTTCCAATGCCAGTACAGTAGCAAAAGAAGTATAGTATATATTAAAAAAAATATAAAAGCTAAAGTTTAGGACAGAATTCGAACTTAGGTCATCGCGCTACGAGCATCCGGCCCGGACCAGTACTGTAAGTGCATCTAGTGCCACCCCTAGTTGGTTTTGGAGTATTGACGACAAACCTAGTTGAGGGACTAATGTGTTTGTGAGAATTGCAGGATAACACAGGTAGAAGTCCCTCATTGATTCGGTTTTACTACCAGAGATGACCCTTAAAAATGTATGAAGACATTGAAGTCAAAGGTGGTATATGAAGATATTCACATTGAAGACTATGACAAGAGAAGACACTATATGAAGCCTATGGAGCTCGAAGACTTAGATCTTTCGTAGTTCTTTTTCTCTTGTGTTGAGTCATAGGAACCACCGTACTGTTAAGTGGGGTCCAAGAGAACTAGTCAGAATGACTAAAGTGATGCCTAAACCAAAAAACCTATGTCTTCGGGTGAAGACTATGAGAGCGAATCTTGTCCAGAGTCGGACAAGTCAGCTTTGCTTGTAGCCCAAGTAAAGTTGCCGTGTGAGTTTGAAATCTGACCGTTGGAGCACTTGTCAGTTCCTCAGTGACCCAGGGTCATTTCAGACAAATCAGGTCGGGTTGCCAAGTGGCTATAAATAGCCCACCCCCTACAACCATAAACATTTGGCTGCTCAGATTGAAAGTACGGCTTTTGTCGTTTGAGAGCAACCCACCTCGAAGCCTTTGAGAGAGAATTCCTTGTGAGGATAAAGCCCTAACCACCAGAGCCAGAGAGAATTGGGCATCACTTAAGTCTTCTTGTCTGTGTGATCTGAAGACTTATTACACTTGAGGCCTGTGCATCCTCCAGCCGGTTAGGCGTCGCGTTCTGAGCATCCAAGAGACATTGTGGATTGCCGGTGAACGAAGTCTGTGAAGGTTTGGGAGTCTACCTTGAAGACTTACCAGAGTGATTGGGCGAGGTCTATGTGACCTTAGCTCAAGGAGAATACGGTGAGGACTGGGTGTCCGGGACTGTGTGTCCTAAGGTTTAAACACCTAGCCGCTCCAACCAGATGTACAGTTGTCACAGCAACTGGAACTGGTCCAACAAATCATTGTCTTCAATGAGTCACTGGTCTCATCTTCACTTCACTTTACTTACTGTTACTCCTTGTGAAGTCATTGTATGTTTGCACTATCATTTGTCTTCACTGAGTGACTGCATGTTCTGTTTGGCTTCACCATATCTTCCTACCTGATCCTTACTACCTAGCTGCTATTAGTCTTTGTGCTTTCACTTCATTGAATACTTGACTATGGTTTGCCTAGTGTAGTCTACCTTCCGTTGCATGGTAATAGGTTTAATTTTATCGTTTATCTTCAAAACTTCTATGTTCTGAAGACTTTCATAAAAATCACCTATTCATCCCCCCTCTAGTCGATATAACGCACTTTCAATTGGTATCAGAGCAAGGTGCTCCCTTGTTCTGTGTGATTCGGGTTAACCACCTGGAGTTTTAGCTATGTCGACTGCAGGGATAATTAAAGTCTCCGCTGCGTGCCTCATCTTCGATGGAACTGAATATCCCTACTTGAAGAATAAGATGCGCATGCATCTTGAAGCCATTGATGTCGACCTATGGTATGTCGTCGAGAACGGTGTTCCCAAGGCTGGAGAAGGTGTCACTGCTGCTGATGTCAAGAAATTCGTTCAACTGGACTCTACTGCCAAGAATATCATCTGTGGTCATCTGACCAAAGGACAGTATGGCCGTGTGAGTGCTTTGAAGACATCCAATCTGGTCTGGGACTGGCTCTCCAAGGTCAATGAAGGCATCTCAACCCAGAGAGATCAGAGAATCAGTGTCCTTCGCAACCTCTTCAACCGCTTCAAGCGAAATGACAATGAGAATGTCCAGCACACATTTGACCGACTCACTGACATCACAAATGAGCTTCAAGCCCTCGGCGCCACTGAGATTACCAAACACGAAGTCGTCAAGACGCTGCTGAGATCACTTGATAGTTCGTTTGACATCCTGGCCCTGATGATTCAAGAACGTCCTGATTTCAAGACACTCGATCCGTCTGACATACTTGAGAGGCTCAACACACATGAGTTTCAGCTTTCGGAGAAAAGAGATATCTACGGTCCAAACTATGGGCGAACTCGTGCCTTGAAGGCAAAAGCTGTCTCCTCATCTAAAGAAGAATCTGACAGCAGTTCTGATGATCCTGAAGACATTGGAAGGGAACTTGCTATGCTTGTCAAGAAGTTCCAAAAATTCACCAAGAAGAAAGGCTTCAGAAAGTCTTCCCGATCAAGTTCAAGGAATAATGAATCTCCTGCTCATGACTACAAGAAGAAAACATGTCACAAGTGTAAGAAACTTGGCCACTTCATCTCTGAGTGTCCACAGTGGGACAATGAGAACAAAAAGAAGAAGAAGAGCAAGGAATATGACTCTGACGACAAGAAGAAGAAGAAGAAATACTCAAAGTCTTCTTCCAAGTCTTCCTCAAAGTCTTCATCACATAAGAAGAGCTCATTTGGCAATGCACGTGCGTTTGTTGGCAAGGAAATGGATTCAGAGGAGGAGTCTGCTTCTGAGGAGGCGGAGGTGGAGTCTGAGGAGGAATCCGACTCAGGCGTCGCAAGTCTGGCTACAGCATACGTTGCCAAGTCCATCTTCAACACTGAAGACAATGACTTCATCACCGACACTGATGAAAATGACAAGGACTACTCCGCTTCTACCTACTGCTTCATGGCACGCGGTGCCAAGGTAAACACACACACTACTCACTATCAAACATCTAGTGACGATGAATTTGATTGTGGTTCAAAACCTAGCTACAAAACACTTGCTAAAATTGCAACTGAACAACAGAAAGCTATGGAACATATTCAAAAACTGTTAGACAGAAGCGATGATCTGTTAGGTGCTGAAATGACTCGATCTGAATCCTTAATTGAAGACATAAATAATCTTCACGTTAAGTATCAGAACTTGAAAGTCATCATGAAAATCTCTCAACAACTCATGAAAAGCTTTCCTATGATTATCTTCAAAGGAAGCAAGATCTTGAGAAATTGAGAGCGGTTCATGAAGATCTTCAAACGGAAAACAAGTCACTTCGCACCAAACAGATTAGTCCCACTCAGTAAGGATTTGAACCACCATGTCTTAAATGCATTGAGCATGATAATGCTATTTCTGTTGCTGATTGTTCTACTGCTACTGTTGCTGCAATATCTTCAACTGTTGATGTGGTAACTAACCCCTCTGCTGAGGATACCACCGCTATTGCTGATGAGAATGCTAGGTTGAAGACATTGCTTGAAACAGGGATGTACAAAAGTCTTAAAGGGCATCAGACGCTATGTGATGTCCTGAAAAAGCAGATTCTGAACCAAAACCATAGGAAAGAGGGTGTAGGGTTCGTAAGGAAAATGAATGCAGATGGCTCTTACTGGAAACTTGAGCAGTACCCCAAAACCATGTGGGTTGCTGCAAAGGAACCTTCAGCAGATCCATCCAATCTATCTGGCTTCACTTGTGCTAACCCCATTATCATTGATGAATCCTTTGATGCAAACTATATACTTTTTAAGAATCAGAATGGTGAAGTATTTGCCAGGTACATTGGTACTAACTGCAGGAATGGACCGCCTATGAAGAAGATCTGGGTTCCGAAAAGGTGTCTGGAGAGTCTTCCTGTGAATGTCATCATGACACCTCACGTGAAGAAGACAAACCTCAGACCAAAGGCTTCATACGGTCCAAAGGCTTCATACAGACAGAGGACTCACCTAAGTCGCACTAACGCAAATGTTTTGCAGGGAAACAATACTCAGGCATATGAATATGAGAGCGGTTCATCAAACCGCCATGTTCATAAGACCAAGAACTATTCTGCTTATTCTTATGAGTACTATTGTCCTCCTGCAAGACTGATTGCTAGGGCTTCAAAGCCAAAATTCTCAGATGCTGCACTTAGACTTATTGCTTCAAAGCCACCCTTGAAGATGTGGGTGGCTAAGAAAGCTTAACTCTCTTTTGCAGGGAAAGGTCTCCAGCAGAAAACCAACATTGTCTGACACTATTGCTGGGGACCTTAAACATCTTGTAGGGCGCAAGATCAAATGCCCAAATGGTCTTACTATGTACTTCGTACCTGAATCGCTTGCTACTCTCCCTATTAGTCCTAACCTGGATCTAAGCTTTCATAACCCACTGGTTCGTCAAATGTTTTTGCTTCACAATGCTCTTGGTGAAGCATATCCCCCTAACTGCACTGTAGGGTACGACACCAGCGTCTTCAGAATGGATTATTGACAGTGGGTGTACAAATCACATGACTAGCAAAAGAAGTCTTCTTATGGACTCAACCTTACGTCCATCCGACAAGAGCCACATCACATTTGCTGACACTGGTAAAAGTAAGGTATTGGGTCTAGGTAGAGTTGCAATCTCAAGGGATCAACACATGGATAAAGTCATGCTTGTTGAATCCCTTGGCTTCAACTTAATGTCTGTCTCAATGCTTTGCGATTTGAACATGATCGTAATGTTTGGAAAATATCGTTGCCTTGTACTAATGGAATCTGACAAGTCTCTAGTGTTTGAAGGGTATCGAAAAGATGATTTGTACATGGTAGATTTCTCAGCAGGGCCACAGCTTGCAGTATGTCTTCTAGCAAAGGCTTCAGAATGTTGGCTCTAGCATCGGAGGCTTGGACATGCTGGCATGAGGAACCTCCACACCCTTGCGAAGAAGAAGCATGTCATAGGCATCGAGGGTGTCAAGTTCAAGAAAGACCACTTATGCGGTGCCTGTGAAGCGGGGAAGATGACGAGGGCCAAACATCCCTCGAAGACAATCGTGACCACTACTCGACCGTTTGAACTGCTTCACATGGATCTTTTCGGTCCCACTCATTACTCAACTCTAACTACTACTGCTTGCCTCTATGGCTTCGTTATTGTTGATGATTATTCTAGATATACTTGGGTGCACATAATCCTTTACAAGACTGAAGTGCAGGATGTCTTCAGACGCTTCGCCAATCGAGCTATGAACAATTTTGGCGCCAAGATAAAGCACATCAGAAGTGACAATGGCACTGAATTCAAGAACACTGGCCTTGATACATATCTTGATACCTTGGGCATCACACATGAATTCTCAGCCGCGTACACGCCACAGCAGAATGGCGTCGTCGAACGCAAGAACAGAACACTAATTGAGATGGCCAGAACGATGCTAGATGAATACAAGACCCCAAGAAAATTTTGGCCCGAAGCCATTGATACTGCATGCCATACAATCAATCGTGTTTATCTTCACAAGCTACTGAACAAGACATCTTATGAGCTCCTTACTGGCAAGAAGCCAAATGTCAGTTACTTCAGAGTATTTGGCGCAAGGTGCTGGATCAAGGACCCACATCACACCTCAAAATTTGCACCAAAAGCACATGAGGGTTTTATGCTTGGATATGGAAAGGATTCGCACTCCTACAGAGTATTCAATCTCTTTCATTAAAAAGTAGTTGAAACAGTGGATGTGCGGTTCGATGAGACCAACGGTTCACAAAGAGAGCAGCTGCCAAATGTGCTAGATGAAGTTCCATCCAGTGAATCAATCAAGCTAATGGGAACTGGAGAAATTATACCTTCTGAAGCTCATCCTAAAGAAGAACTTATCATTTCAGCACCTGATCAACAAGAAGACAATGCTCAGCCTGAAGACATTCCTTCCAACAACGACAATGAACAGCAAGAGCAAAGTCTTCGCCCTGTACATCCTCGCGTTGCCAATGAAGTGCAGATTGAAAGAATAATTGATAGCATCAATGCACCTGGTCCACTCACTCGTTCAAGGGCGACTCAGCTCGCAAATTTCTGTGGGCACTTCGCATTCGTCTCAATTGCAGAACCCAAGAAAGTTGAAGAAGCCTTCATGGAACCTGAATGGATTCAAGCTATGCAAGAAGAGCTTCAACAGTTTGAGCTGAATAATTTATGGGAACTGGTTAAGCGTCCTGATCCACGGAAGCACAATATAATAGGCACCAAATGGATATACCGCAACAAGCAAGATGAGCATGGTCAAGTTGTCAGAAACAAAGCTCGTCTCGTTGCTCAAGGATATACTCAAGTGGAAGGCATTGACTTCGATGAAACATTTGCTCTTGTGGCTAGACTTGAAGCCATACGCATACTGCTGGCCTATGCAAATCATCATAACATACTTCTATATCAAATGGATGTGATGAGTGCCTTTCTCAATGGCAAGATTGAAGAAGAACTGTATGTTGCACAACCACCTGGCTTTGAAGATCCAAAACATCCTGACATGGTATACAAGCTCAACAAGGCACTGTATGGCCTCAAACAAGCCCCTCGGGCCTGGTATGACACACTCATATACTTCCTGAAGAGCAAAGGCTTCATACCTGGTTCCCTAGATCCCACGCTTTTCACGAAGACATATGATGGTGAACTGTTTGTGTGCCAAATATATGTGGATGACATTATCTTCAGCTGCACCAATCAGAAGTACAGTGAAGAGTTTGGATATATGATGCAAGAGCAATATCAGATGTCCATGATGGGGGAGCTGAAGTTCTTCCTCGGTCTTCAAATACGACAACAACGCAATGGCATCTTCATATCTCAAGAGAAGTATCTAAAAGATTGCTTGAAGAAGTTCGGTATGCAAGACTGCAAAGGCTTCACAACACCAATGCCAGCCAAACATCATCTGGGTCCTGACGACAACGGTAAAGAGTTCGATCAAAAGGTATACCGCTCCATGATTGGTTTTACTTTATCTATGTGCATCTAGGCCAGATATTATGCTTAGTGTTTGCATGTGTGCTCGATTTCAAGCGGCACCAAAGGAGTCGCATCACTTAGCTGTGAAGCGAATTCTTCGATATTTGGCTCACACCCCAACTCTAGGATTATGGTATCCAAAGGGCTCAAAGTTTGATCTGGTTGGATTCTTGGATGCTGATTATGCCGGTGAAAAAGTTGATCGCAAGTCTACATCAGGCACATGTCACTTTCTGGGACGATCACTTGTATGTTGGTCTTCAAAGAAGCAGAACTGTGTGTCTCTCTCCACTGCTGAATCTGAATACATTGCTGCCGGATCTTGCTGCGCTCGGCTTCTGTGGATGAAGCAAACACTCAAGGACTATGGCATTCATCTGAAGCAAGTGACACTTTACTGCGACAACGAAAGCGCCATCAAGATTGCCAACAACCCAGTTCAGCACTCGAAGACAAAGCACATTGAAATTCGTCATCACTTTCTCAGAGACCATGTTGTGAAGGAAGACATTGATATCATACACGTCAACACTGAAGAGCAATTGGCAGATATCTTCAACAAGCCCTTGGATGAGAAGAGGTTTTGCAAGTTACGGTGTGAGCTAAATATCCTGGAATCCTCAAATGTCCTGTGATCAGGCACACATCCTAACCCTTATGCATATTGATGACTTAGATGTGCAACACACGAAGTAAAGTATATCTTCAATCAATGAAGACATACATTCTAAGTGTGAATACATTAATGTGGAATTTGACTTCGGAGTGCCACGATAATTGTGCACCGTGTCTGGGTCTAATACTTCCTATACGGTGGGTAACGCCACCACCAAACGTTCTATTTTGAAGTGTTTCACTCATGGCGTTACCTTGCAATGTCTTCACATTTGGTTTGGCTTCGATCTCAACATATTTTCATGATTATCTTCACTATGTTGATTATAGATATATATATATATATATATATATATATATATATGCTAGTGTTCTGTCCTCTACAGCATTCACTTATAGCTATGTCTTCGTGTTGAATATTTTGAACTAAGTGAATGTGATCGGACCCTAACTTCTCTATGCTTTCTATCTCAAACTCTATCTCCCCAAGTCATATGCATTCTATTGAAACTGTCGAATGTCTTCTCTGTGTCCTTGTCAGCAGAAGATACAGAGACAACCATTAAGTCCGTTTTCAATGCTCATTCCTCCACATGAAATCCGGAGAAGTAGGAACGACCACCGACAATCCAGGCGTGCGTGGGACGTGGAACAAACCCCAAAATTCCGCATAATGGCCACGTGTTCCTCAGATGCGAATCGCTAGGGGCACCTGTGTAATAGCACAGTGCCGCCCCTGTGCCTATAAATACACACTCACAGCGGTCATTATCTCTTCTTCCACCCTTGCACGAACCCTAGCGCCACCGCTAGCCCTCGACAACGTCGGCAACGAAGTGCTTCGCTGCCGCAACCTCTTCGACACCGTCTTCACGCCGACCGCGGACATCGTCCTCTCCGCCGTCGCCGTAGGTGTCCTCCATCGCCAAGTTAGGGCACGGAAGATCGAACTGCTCGGCCTCATCTTACACTCCGTCTAGCAGTTCTTAGTGTGGTAAATAAAAATTCCTCTTTTTACAGCACCATTGATCCTATGGATTTGTCACTTTCTACCACAAGCAGTTTCTGTTCACACAAGCTAGATCTCTCTCATACTGCATCTCATAACATGCCTAGTATATTCACTTGTGCTTCACAAAGTAGTTAGATTCCTCACTTGTACTGATCTGTGGATTCGTACAAATCTGGAACCAACTTCTTATCTATGAGTGAATGTCTTCGCACGATGAGGTCAATGTCTTCTAAACTGATTTATCTTCAAAATCTTCTGAGAATGCATATGACCTCTTCCCCTTCCCTCGCACCTTAATGCTGTCACAGGTACATGTCCGTGGGAGAATCCTTTGGTTCTCATAGTCTGCATTCATTTGCAGAATTCTTACAGCATCACATAAATTCTCCCGAAGCCAGTTCCTGTTGGTCCAGCAAACGAAAACCTTTGAAGCCTTTGAACATCTTGAAGCCTTTCAAGTTAAAGTTTATGGCTTCAGAGAAAGCAGCAAGGAAGGGTGGCAGAAAGCGTCGTGGTGAGACCTCCAGAGATCTGCCAGATGAACTCTCAAAAATGTACAAGACAGATCTTGAAGAGGATTACAGTCAGCGCAAGACCCGAATCCAATGGATTCGAAGATACTGGGCAGAACAATGGTTCAAATACAGATTTGTGACCCAGGAGTATGCTGAGAAAAACGCCATCAAGAGACCGTGGGGAGACATCCTATTCAAGAATCTTCTACCCAGGTCCAGAGATGAAGCCATTGCTCAAGGCTTCTATCCATGCATGGTCCGTGGACCACAGCCTGCTGATGCACACTCGTCGTCGCTGCTATGGTGTCGTGACGACAATCTGTTCAAGCGCCACTTCCAGTTTGCTCAGAACTCAGCGAAGCAGAACAAGAAGACTTTTGGGTTAGACTTCAACCCTGGTCCCTCATCTCCAAGGGCAGATGGCACACGACATGTAGAACCCAATGTCATCGGTCCTTTCGCCAACCTTGAAGGCCTCATCACCTACATCTTGGTTCAAGGGACTGCAGTGAATGAGCCTGCAGCTGACACTGAGTCTAATGACACGCCTGCAGTGCCGAAGCCAAAACAGTTGAAGAAGCCAAAAGCTTCAAAGCCTGCCCCTTCAAAAAAAGTCTCAAGGGCGAAGCCACTGGCAACCGCACCTCCTGAAGACAGTGTGCAGTCTGAAGACTTATCACGTGTCTCCAAGCCCCAGAAGGCCAAGATGCCTCTGTCTCACACTGGCAAAGAGCTAACAGCTGCTGCCATTCTGCGCAGTGACGACATTGATTTGTCAAGTGACGAAGATCTTGCAGATGACGCTCTTGAGCAACTCATCAAGAGCAAAGAAGAAGCAGAAATCTTCAATGATCTGCCTCTCTTTGATGTCACCATCATCCACAACTTCATTGACTAGTGGTTTGACATGCCAAACATCAGCTTTGAAGATCTGCAGCTACCCATTGGCCTCAGTGTCGCCTTCCAAGGCGCCATTGCTTCAGAACTTGCTATTGCCCAGCGCATTGTTGAACTGAAGCAGAAGATTGACTATGAAAAGGCTCAGTTCAAGAAGCATATGGCCAAGCTCAGTGTGCAAGAAGTGAAGAACTTCAAGACAATGATGCACGAGCTCAAGGAAGCCTTTGTGAAGAAGCGTGCAGGAGCTCAGGGTTCGCGTGAGCGCATGAAGACTCTGGCTGACAGATGTGTGCAAGCCTATAATGAGGCTGAGAAGCGCAAGGCACTTGGGCGTCCTAGCATCGACCCCAGGATGGCCGCAAAGAAGAAGAAGAAGCCTGCTATGGCTGAACCTGATGCACCAAGGCAAGAAGCAGTTCCGATTGTCTTCCCAACTAGACTGACTGGCTCGAAGCCAAAAAGCCGGTCAACAGCTTCAGAGCTCAAGAAGACAAGGACTGCTGAGACTGAAGCCAGGATGAGGAAACACTCTGAAGCCTCTCCTACTGCCCCCTCCAAGAAGAAGAGGAAGACCAAGAAAGCTCGGGCTACTTCCATAGAGCCCTTGATAGTTGAACCCATTTCTATGGTCTACCCTGAAGCTGAACGACAACTGACAATTCATGAGCCTGCTTCCACAGAGGATCATGAAGCTGAAGACATTCCAACAGCTGATCCCATCGCTGCTGAAGACATTGGTCAACATGACAATGTAGAAGATGGTGCAGCCCTTCCTCAGCATGAAAATAGTGAACTCATCAGCATTGGTCATCCTCTGACGCCAATTGCACAGGATGCTTCATGGGCGGATCGCCCACAAGAGGAAGAAGACTATGAGGCCCAACCCACTCCAACTCCACAGGCGTCGTCTGCGTTACGCAGGCTTTGCAAAGGTCCAAGGCCTCAAGTCTCTGCTGAAGTCATTCCGGCTGCATCAGCCGTAGAAGGAGTCCCACAAGATCCCACTCCCCTGTCCCACCAAGAAGCAGTTCTCCAGGAGAATGTGCTTGTGACCGACCCTCCAGCTAGTCAAGTGGAGGATGAAAATCGTGAGGCTGCCACAACCACCAATGAAGCTAATGTGGAGCCCTCTCCAGCAGAAGCTTCAGAAGACAGCGAAGCCACTGATCCCGCCTCTTCTGTTCCTGAGTCTGCTGCCGGCCCCCAATTCAACTATCATGTTGAGCACAGGCCTCAGGTCCAGAAGCCAATCCCAAGACTGCCAAGGTTTCCAAGTCCTGCATCAGCACCTGGCTCCTTCAACATCAATGGTTTCAGGGCAGACAACACGTTCTTCAATAGCTCTAGGAACCCCTACTCAAGGAAAGGATATCATCTGATCAGTTCTGGAGCTATCCTCAGCGAAGCTATTACTCTTGCATTCTGTACAACCAAGGTCGCATCTTCCCACACAAGCGCCTTGACGTTGAAGCTATAACTGGTCTTCCCTGTCTGGAAGAAGCTTTAGATTGCTTCAAGGAAGTTGGACTGCTGCCGTTCATTACTGACGAAGAGCATTGGAATGAAGAGCTGCTGCTTCAATTCTATGCCACACTTCACATCAGAGGGTACAGCAGAGATCCGAAGACTTGGGTCCTGGAGTGGATGTCTGGCAACGTTCATCACGAAGCCAATGCATTTGACATCATTGAGCTCACTGGCTTGCCCACTCCTGGCGATCTCTTCGAGCAAGGCTGTCAGCTGCATGCTGAAGCTATTGAGAGCATCTTTCAGCGGCCAGAACCTGATATGAGTCAGATGCTCAGCATTATGAAGCCATTTCCCCAAGATGCTGCTTATCCCACAGAGTTCTTCGTTGAAGACCTTGAGTATCTGCCAAGAACCATTTATCACATTATCAGGCGAACTCTCTGGCCTATCAAAGGGCACTCTCCAAATGCCAAGCTTCAGGGTGCAATGAAGACTTTGGTCTTCTATATACTTCATGGAAAATGCTTCAATGCACAGGACTTCTTCATACGCCAACTTGCTGCATCAGGCATTGATCTATTTGGTTTGAAGTTCTACACCCCTTGGGTCATGCGGCTGATCAAGCTACACTCCGCCATCTCGTATCAGCCCTCAGCCCGCAACCATCGGATCTTCTTGCCTGACGTGGACATGTCTACTGAAGCCATTTATTCTGAGCCTGCCAAGCAACCTCTAAGTCTTCAGAATGCAAAACATCAGAGTTTTACTCAGAACGTTGAAGGCGTTGAAGCAGTTTCTCGGGTGTATCCTTTGGCTGGCACTACACGTGCACCACACCCTGCTTCCACTGAAGCCACTGACAGTGCCACTGCTCCAAGACCTAAGAAGCGCACACGTGTTCTCAACGACCGAGAGCTTCTTGTGGCTCTACATCAGAAACAGGATAGGCATCATGACTGGCTGAAGCGTCAGATGAAAAGCCTCTTGGTGGATGTTAATCGCACTCGAAATCTTGCCACCAAGAATGCTTTTGTTGCCCATGAAACCTGTCGCCGCACATGGAAAGGGCTCACGATGATGTGTTCTGAAGCTGATCTTCAAGAGGATGGCTTCACTAAGAGATTCAAGTTTGACTCCACACCTCCTCGAAGGGCTGTGCTGCTAGGAACTCCATCCCTTGAAGACTCTGAGTTCTCTTCCTCTGCTGCCACAGTGACTGCCAGAATTATTGAGGAAGAAGACGATGCTACTTCACCGCCACCTCCTTCAGCACCTCCAAGCTCTTCTGCACCGCCAAACAACACCAACAACCCTGCTACTTCACCTACTCCTCATGGGAACGAGTAGAGGCTCTATGTCTTCAAACCTTTTTGGTCATTACTGACAAAAGGGGGAGAAGCATATGAGATTGATAGTCTTCAAGCGGGTCCATATGGGCGGGTGCCTTATATTTTGCTTCGTGCTTATAACTCTCGTTTTTGCTACATTTGGTTCTTATGAGTTGTAACACTTAAAATAGATGGTCGTCTGCTACTTATTTGCCACCTTGTTTTGCGAAGATAAATTCCGCATGTGCGACGATAAATTCCGCACTTAGATCATTCTGCAGACGTCCATTTTCCATTATGCATGTCATTATCTTCATATACTTTCACATGCATAGTGGATTGTCATCATAAGTTAAAGTGGATCTCCACAAGTACAACCTGCCATGTGCATTTGCATTCCAAAAGCAAATTAACTTATATGCACATCTTCAGGGGGAGCCCTTGCAACTTATGAAGACAATTCCTTATCCTTTACAATTTCACTGATTATATTCCCCGTTGAAAACTTTAACTAGTTTGTCATCAATCACTAAAAAGGGGGAGATTGTAAGTGCATCTAGTGCCACCCCTAGTTGGTTTTGGAGTATTGACGACAAACCTAGTTGAGGGACTAATGTGTTTGTGAGAATTGCAGGATAACACAGGTAGAAGTCCCTCATTGATTCGGTTTTACTACCAGAGATGACCCTTAAAAATGTATGAAGACATTGAAGTCAAAGGTGGTATATGAAGATATTCACATTGAAGACTATGACAAGAGAAGACACTATATGAAGCCTATGGAGCTCGAAGACTTAGATCTTTCGTAGTTCTTTTTCTCTTGTGTTGAGTCATAGGAACCACCGTACTGTTAAGTGGGGTCCAAGAGAACTAGTCAGAATGACTAAAGTGATGCCTAAACCAAAAAACCTATGTCTTCGGGTGAAGACTATGAGAGCGAATCTTGTCCAGAGTCGGACAAGTCAGCTTTGCTTGTAGCCCAAGTAAAGTTGCCGTGTGAGTTTGAAATCTGACCGTTGGAGCACCTGTCAGTTCCTCAGTGACCCAGGGTCATTTCAGACAAATCAGGTCGGGTTGCCAAGTGGCTATAAATAGCCCACCCCCTACAACCATAAACATTTGGCTGCTCAGATTGAAAGTACGGCTTTTGTCGTTTGAGAGCAACCCACCTCGAAGCCTTTGAGAGAGAATTCCTTGTGAGGATAAAGCCCTAACCACCAGAGCCAGAGAGAATTGGGCATCACTTAAGTCTTCTTGTCTGTGTG
This sequence comes from Triticum urartu, assembly GCF_056163025.1. NCBI lineage: Eukaryota > Viridiplantae > Streptophyta > Magnoliopsida > Poales > Poaceae > Triticum > Triticum urartu. The sequence goes on along the minus strand of NC_141873.1, from coordinate 92,997,545 downwards.
ATCTGAAGACTTATTACACTTGAGGACTGTGCATCCTCCAGCCGGTTAGGCGTCGCGTTCTGAGCATCCAAGAGACATTGTGGATTGCCGGTGAACGAAGTCTGTGAAGGTTTGGGAGTCTACCTTGAAGACTTACCAGAGTGATTGGGCGAGGTCTATGTGACTTAGCTCAAGGAGAATACGGTGAGGACTGGGTGTCCAGAACTGTGTGTCCTAAGGTTTAAATACCTAGCCGCTCCATCCAGACGTACATGAAAGTGCGTTATATCGACTAGAAGGGGGGTGAATAGGCGATTTTTTGAAAGTCTTCAAAACGTGGGAGTTATGAAGACAAACAGTGAAGACTTTGCCTATTACTATGCAGCGGAAGTTAGATTACACTAGGCAAGCCATGGTCAAGTATTCAATAGAGTGAAAGCACAAAGACAAACAGCTGCAGTGTAATAAGGATCAGATAGGAAGAAGTTCTGAAGCCAAACAGATCATACATTCATGTTGTGAAGACAAAAGATAGAGCAAGCATGCAATGGATTCACAATGAGTAACAGTAAGAAAAAGGAAGTGAAGGTGAAACCAGTGACTCGTTGAAGACAATGATGTGTTGGACCAGTTCCAGTTGTTGTGACAACTGTACGTCTGGTTGGAGCGGCTAGGTATTTAAACCTTAGGACACACAGTCCCGGACACCCAGTCTTGAACACGCAGCTCAGGACACCAAGTCCTCACCGTATTCTCCTTGAGCTAAGGTCACATAGTCCTCGCCCAATCACTCTGGTAAGTCTTCAAGGTAGACTCCCAAACCTTCACAGACTTCGTTCACTGGCAATCCACAATGTCTCTTGGATGCTCTGAACGCGACGCCTAACCGTCTGGAGGATTCACAGTCCTCAAGTGTAATAAGTCTTCAGATCACACAGACAAGAAGACTTAAGTGATGCCCAATGTTCTCTGGCTCTGGGTGGTTAGGGCTTTTCTCCTCGCTAGGAATTTTCTCTCAAAGGCTTCGAGGTGGGTTGCTCTCAAACGACAAAAGCCGTGCACTGAAATCTGAGCAGCCAACCGTTTATGGTTGTAGGGGGTGGGCTATTTATAGCCACTTGGCAACCCGACCTAATTTGTCCGAAATGACCCTGGGTCACTAAGGAACTGACACATGTCTCAACGGTCAGATTTCAAACTCTCATGGCAACTTTACTTGGGCTACAAGCAAAGCTGACTTGTCTGGCTCTGGACAAGATTCGCTCTCATTGTCTTCACTCGAAGACACAGGTTTTTGTTTTAGGCATCACTTCAGTCATTCTGACTGGTTCTCCTGGACCCCACTTAACAGTACGGTGGTACCTATGACTCAACACAAAAGAAAAAGAACTACGAAAGATCTAAGTCTTCGAGCTCCATAGGCTTCATAACGTGTCTTCTTTTGTCATAGTCTTCAATGTGAATATCTTCATATACCACCTTTGGCTTCAATGTCTCCATACATTTTTAGGGGTCATCTCTGGTAGTAAAACCGAATCAATGAGGGACTTCTACCTGTGTTATCCTGCAATTCTCACCAAACACATTAGTCCCTCAACTAGGCTTTCCGTCAATACTCCAAAACCAACTAGGGGTGGCACTAGATGCACTTACAATCTCCCCCTTTTTGGTGATTGATGACAAACTAGTTGAAGTTTTCAACGGGGAATATAGTCTGTGAAATTGTAAAGGATAAGGAATTGTCTTCATAAGTTGCAAGGGCTCCCCTGAAGATGTGCATATAAGTTAATTTGCTTTTGGAATGCAAATGCACATGGCAGGTTGTACTTGTGGAGATCCATTTCAGCTTATGATGACAATCCACTATGCATGTGAAGGTATATGAAGATAATGACATGCATAATGGAAAATGGACGTCTGCGGAATGAGATAAGTGCGGAATTTATCGTCGCACATGCGGAATTTATCTTTGCAAAACAGGGTGGCAAACAAGTAGCAGACGACCATCGAGTCTTAGTGTTACAACTCAAAGAACCAAATGAAGCAAAAACGAGAGTTGTGAGCACGAAGCAAAATATAGCAAAACATAAAGCACCCGCCCATATGGACCCACTTGAAGACTATCAACTCATATGCTTCTCCCCCTTTGGTCAGCAAGGACCAAAAAGGTTTGAAGACATAGAGTGTCTATTCGTTCCCAGGAGCAGCAGGGTCGTTGGAGGTGTTTGGCGGTGCAGAAGAGCTTGGAGGTGCTGAAGCAGGTGGCGGTGATGTAGCATCGTCTTCTTCATCAATGATTCTGGTAGTGACTGTGGCAGCAGATGAAGAAAACTCAGAGTCTTCAAGTGATGGTGTGTTTCGCATCATAGCCCTTCTAGGAGGTGTGGTGTCAAACTTGAAACGCTCTGTGAAGCCATCCTCTTCAAGTTCAGTTTTAGTACATATCATTGAGAGCCCTTTCCATGTACGACGACAGGTTTCATGAGTGACGAAGGCATTCTTGGTGGCAAGATTTCAAAGACGATTAACATCCACCAAGAGGCTTTTCATCTGACGCTTTAGCCAGTCGTGATGCCTATCTTGTTTTTGATGAAGGGCCACAAGAAGCTCTCGGTCAGTGAGAACACGAGTGCGCTTCTTGGGTCTTGAAGCAGTTGCACTATCAGTGGATTCTGTTGAAGCAGGGTGTGGCGCACGTGTAGTGCCAGCCAAAGGTACACCCTGGAGATGGCTTCAACACCTTCATCGTTTTGAGTGAAGCTCTGGTTTTCTGCATTCTGAAGACTCAACGGTTGCTTGGCAGGCTCTGGATATATAGCTTCAATTGAGGTATCCACATCTGGCAAGAAGATCCGATGATTTCGGGCTGAGGGCTGATACGAGATCGCAGAGTGCAGTTTGATCAGCCTCATCACCCAAGGAGCATAGAACTTCAAACCAAATAAATCTGAGCCTGACGCTGCAAGTTGGCGTATGAAGAAATCCTGTGCGTTGAAGCATTTGCCATGAAGGATACAGAATATCATAGTCTTCATTGCACCCTCGATCTTGGCATTTGGAGAGTGCTCTTTAATAGGCCAAAGAGTTCGCCGGATGATGTGATATATGGTCTTGCGCAGGAACTCAAAGTCTTCAACGAAGAACTCTGTTGGATAAGGAGCATCGTGGGGCAATGGCTTCATCATTGAGAGCATCTGACTCAATAGCTTCAGCATGTAGATGACAGCCTTCCTCGAAGAATTTGCCAGGAGTGGGCAGGCTGGTGAGCTCAATGATATCAAATGCATTGGCTTCATGATGGACATTGCCGGTCATCCACTCCAGGACCCAAGTCTTCGGATCTCTATTGTATCCTTTAATATGGAGGGTGGCATAGAACTGAAGCAGAAGCTCTTCATTCCAGTGCTCTTCATCAATGACAAGCTGCAGTAGACCCACATGCTTAAAGCAATCCAAAGCTTCCTCTAGACATGGCAGACCATCAATGGCTTCAACCTCAAGGCGCTTGTGCGGGAAGATGCGACCTTGGTTGTATAGGATGCTTGAGTAGTAGCTGCGTTGAGGATAGCTCCAGAACCTATCTGATACAATCCTTTCCCTTGAATAGGGGTTCTTGGAGCTGTTGAAGAACGTGTTATCTGCCTTGAAGCTATTGATATCAAAGGAGCCAGGTGCTGATGCAGGACCTGGGAACCTTGGAAGCCTTGGGACTGGCTTCTGGACATGAGGCCTGTGCTCAACATGATAATCAAATTGAGGACCAGCAGCAGACTCAGGAACAGAAGTGTCTGGATCAGTAGCTTCGCTGTCTGCTAAAGCTTTTGGTGGGGAGGGCTCCACATTTGCTTCAGTGTGTGTTGTGGCAGCCTCATTTTCAGCCGCCACTTGTGTAGTTGGAGGGACAAACTCAGGCACGTTCTTCTGGAGAACTGCGTCTTGATGGAGCGGGGGAGTGGGTTCTGGTGGTGCTTCTTCATTGTCTTCGGCTGATGCAGCCGGAATTTCTTCAGTATAGACTTGAGGCCTTGGACCTTTGTGAAGCCTGCGGAATGCAGACGACGCCTGTGGGGTTGGAGTGGGCTGGGCCTCAATGTCTTCTTCCTCTTGAGGGCGATCCGCCCATGATGCATCTTGTGCAATTGGCGTCAGAGGACGACCAATGCTGATGAGTTTGCTTGTTTCAAGCTGAGGAAGGGCTGCATCATCTTGCACATTGTCCTGGTGACCAATGTCTTCAGCAGCTATGGAGTTGGCTGCTGGAATATCTTTAGCTTCAGGAGCCTCTGTGGGAGCAGGCTCATGAACTGTCAGTTGTCTTTCTGCATTGGGGTGAACCATAGAGAGGGGTTCAACCATCAAGGGCTCTGTGGGAGCAGCCCGAGCTTTCTTGATCTTGCGCTTCTTCTTGCTGGGGTCAGAAGGAGAGGCTTCAGAGTGTTTCCTCTTCCTAGCTTCAGCCTCTGCATTCCGTGTCTTTTTGAGCTCTGAAGCGGTTGACCGGCTCTTTGGCTTCGAGCCAGTCGTGGCGGTTCGGAAGACAATCGGAACAACTTCTTGCCTTGGTGCCTCTGGTTCAGCTGGAACAGTCTTCTTCTTTTTCTTTGCGGCCATCTTGGGGTCGATGCCAGGACGCCCAAGTGCCTTGCACTTTTCGGCCTCATTGTAGGCTTGCACGCATCGTTCAGCCAAAGACTTCATCCGCTCACGTGAGCCCTGAGCTTCTGCACGCTTTTTCAGAAAATTTTCCTTGAGCTCATGCAACATGGTTTTGAAGCTCTTCACTTCCTGCACGCTGAGCCTGGCCATGTGCTTCTTGAACTGAGCCTTTTCATGATCAATTTTCTGCTTCAGTTCAACAATGCGCTAGGCAATGGCAAGTTCTGAAGCAATTGCGCCTTGGAAGGCGACGCTGAGGCCAATGGGCAGCTGCAGATCTTCGAAGCTGATGTCTGGTGAGGCAAACCATTCGTCGATGAAGTTGTGGATGATGGCGACATCAAAGAGAGGCAAATTGTTGAAGATTTCAGCTTCTTCTTTGCTTTTGATAAGCTGCTCTAGAGCGTCATCTCCAAGATCTTCATCGCTTGATAGATCAATGGCTTCGCTGCGCAGAATGGCAGCAGCAGTGAGCTCTTTGCCGGTGTGTTGCTGGGGCACCTTTTCCTTCTGGGGCTTGGAGATGCGGGATACGTCTTCAGACTGCACACTGACTTCAGGAGGTGCAGTTTTCAATGGCTTCGCCCTTGAGATTTTTGACGAAGGGGCCGGCTTTGAAGCTTTTGGCTTCTTGGACTGCTTTGGCTTCGGTACAGCAGGAGCTTCATCAGAGTCAGCTGGAGGGTCATTCACGGCAGTCCCTTGGACTAGGATGTGAGTGATGAGGCCTTCAAGGTTGGCAAACAGACCGGTGATATTGGGTTCGGCGTCGCGTGTGCCATCTGCCCTTGGTGCGGAGGGACCAGGGTTGAAGTCTAACCCAAATTTCTTCTTGTTCAGCTTCGCTGATTGTTGAGCAAACTGGAAGTTGCGCTTGAACAGATTGTCGCCACGACACCCGAGTAGTGACGACAGATGTGCATCATCAGGCTGTGGTCCTTGGACCATGCGTGGGTAGAAGCCTTGAGCAATGGCTTCATCTCTGGTCCTGGGTATGAGATTCTTGAAACGGATGTCCCCCCATGGTCTCCTGATGGCACTTTTCTCAGCATACTCCTGGGTGACGAAGCGGTATTTGAACCATTGTTCTGCCCAATAGCGTCGAATCCATTGGATTCGAGTCTTGCGCTGCCCATAGTTCTCTTCAGGATCTGTTTTATACATTTCTGCCAGATCTTCAGGCAGATCTTTGGAAGTTCCTTCACGTCTCTGTCTGCCCCCTTTCCTTGCTGCTGCTTCTGAAGCCATAAACTTTAACTTGAAAGGCTTCAAAACTTTCAAAGGCTTCAAAGGCTTTCTTTTACTGGACCAACAGGAACTGGCTTCAGGAGAGTTTATGTGATGCTGTACGAATTCTGCAAATGAATGCAGACTATGAGAACCGAAGGATTCTCCCACGGACATGTACCTGTGACAGCATTAAGGTGCGAGGGAAGGGGAAGAGGTCATATGCATTCTCAGAAGGTTTTGAAGATTAATCAGTTTAGAAGACATTGACCTCATCGTGCGAAGACATTCACTCATAGATAAGAAGTTGGTTCCAGATTTGTACGAACCCATAGATCAGTACAAGTGAGGAATCTAACTACTTCATGAAGCACAAGTGAATATACTAGGCATGTTATGAGATGCAGATTGAGAGATCTATCTTATGTGAAGAGAAACTTCTTATGGTAGAAAGTGACAGAACCATGAGATCAAAAGAGGCTGTAAAAAGAAGTTTTATTTACCACACTTGGAACTGCTAGACGGAAGTGAGAGATGATGCCGAGCAGTTCAGTCCTCCGTGCCCTAACTTGGCGACGGAAGACACCTACGGCGACGGCGGAGAGGACGATGTCCGCAGTCGGTGTGAGGACGGCGTCGGAGAAGTTGCGGCAGCGAAGCGCTTCGTCGCCGGCGTCGTCGAGTGCTAGCGGTGGCGCTAGGGTGGAAGAAGGAGATAATGACCGCGGTAAGTGTGAATTTATAGGCTCAGGGGCGGCACTGTGCTATTACACGGGTGCCCCTAGCGATTCGCATCTGAGGAATGCGTGGCCAGTTTGCGGAAGTTTTGGGTTTGTTCCACGTCCCACGCACGCCTGGATTGTCGGGCGGTCGTTCCTGCTTCTCCGGATTTTATGTGGAGGAATGAGCATTGAAAACGGACTTTATAGTTGTCTCTTTATCTTCTGCTGACAAGGACGCAGTGAAGACATTCGACAGTTTCAATAGAATGCATATGACTTGGAGAGATAGAATTTGAGATAGAAAGCATAGAGAGATTAGGGTCCGATCACATTCACTTAGTTCAAAAGATTCAACCAAGAGGTCATAGCTATAAGTGAATGTTGTAGAGGACAGAACACTAGTATGTATACATCTATATAATCAACGTAGTGAAGATAATCATGAAGACATGTTGAGTTCGAAGCCAAACCAAATGTGAGGATATTGCAAGGTAACGCCATGGGTGAAACACTTCAGTGGAATGTTTGGTGGTGGCGTTACCCACCGTATAGGAAGTATTAGACCCAGACACGGCGCACAATTATCGTGGTGCTCCTAAGTCAAATTCCACATTAATGTATTCACACTTAGAATGTATGTCTTCATTGATTGAAGATATACTTTACTTCGTGTGTTGCACATCTAAGTCATCAATATGCATAAGGGTTAGGATGTGTGCCTGATCACAGGACATTTGAGGATTCCAGGATATTTAGCTCACACCGTAACTTGCAAAACCTCTTCTCATCCAAGGGCTTGTTGAAGATATCTGCCAATTGCTCTTCAGTGTTGACGTGTATGATATCAATGTCTTCCTTCACAACATGATCTCTGAGAAAGTGATGACGAATTTCAATGTGCTTTGTCTTCGAGTGCTGAACTGGGTTGTTGGCAATCTTGATGGCGCTTTCGTTGTCGCAGTAAAGTGGCACTTGCTTCAGATGAATGCCATAGTCCTTGAGTGTTTGCTTCATCCACAGAAGCTGAGCGCAGCAAGATCCAGCAGCAATGTATTCAGATTCAGCAGTGGAGAGAGATACACAGTTCTGCTTCTTTAAAGACCAACATACAAGTGATCGTCCCAGAAAGTGACATGTGCCTGATGTAGATTTGCGATCAACTTTGTCACCAGCATAATCAGCATCCGAAAATCCAACCAGATCAAACTCTGAGCCCTTGGGATACCATAATCCTAGAGTTGGGGTGTGAGCCAAATATCGAAGAATTTGCTTCACAGCTAAGTGATGCGACTCCTTTGGTGCCGCTTGAAATCGAGCACACATGCAAACACTAAGCATAATATCTGGCCTAGATGCACATAAATAAAGCAAAGAACCAATCATGGAGCGGTATACCTTTTGATCGAACTCTTTACCATTGTCGTCAGGACCTAGATGATGTTTGGCTGGCATTGGTGTTGTGAAGCCTTTGCAGTCTTGCATACCGAACTTCTTCAGGCAATCTTTGAGATACTTCTCTTGAGATATGAAGATGCCATTGCGTTGTTGTCGTATTTGAAGACCAAGGAAGAACTTCAGCTCCCCCATCATTGACATCTGATATTGCTCTTGCATCATATATCCAAACTCTTCACTGTACTTCTGATTGGTGCAGCCGAAGATAATGTCATCCACATATATTTGGCACACAAACAGTTCACCATCATATGTCTTCGTGAAAAGAGTGGGATCCAGGGAACCAGGTATGAAGCCTTTGCTCTTCAGGAAGTATTTGAGTGTGTCATACCAGGCCCTAGGGGCTTGTTTGAGGCCATACAGTGCCTTGTTGAGCTTGTATACCATGTCAGGATGTTTTGGATTTTCAAAGCCAGGCGGTTGTGCAACATACACTTCTTCTTCAATCTTGCCATTGAGAAAGGCACTTTTCACATCCATTTGATATAGAAGTATGTTATGATGATTTGCATAGGCCAGCAGTATGCGTATGGCTTCAAGCCTAGCCACAGGAGCAAATGTTTCATCGAAGTTAATGCCCTCCACTTGAGTATATCCTTGAGCAACGAGACGAGCTTTGTTTCTGACAACTTGACCATGCTCATCTTGTTTGTTGTGGTATATCCATTTGGTTCCTATTATGTTGTGCTTCCGTGGATCAGGACGCTTGACCAGTTCCCATACATTATTCAGCTCAAACTGTTGAAGCTCTTCTTGCATAGCTTGAATCCATTCAGGTTCCATGAAGGCTTCTTCAACTTTCTTGGGTTCTGATATTGATACGAATGCGAAGTGCCCACAGAAATTTGTTAGCTGAGTTGCCCTTGAATGAGTGAGTGGACCAGGTGCATTGATGCTGTCAATTATTCTGTCAATCTGCACTTCATTGGCAACACAAGGATGTACAGGGCGAAGACTTTGCTCTTGCTGATCTGTGTTGTTGTTGGGAGGAATGTCTTCAGGCTGAGCATTGTCTTCATGTTGATCAGGTGCTGAGATGATAAGTTCTTCTTCAGGATGAGCTTCAGAAGGTATAATCTCTCCAGTTCCCATAAGCTTGATTGATTCACTAGCTGGAACTTCATCTAGCACATTTGGCAGTTGCTCTCTTTGTGAACCATTTGTCTCATCGAACCGCACATCCACTGTTTCAACAACTTTATAATGAAAGAGGTTGAAGACTCTGTAGGAGTGCAAATCCTTTCCATATCCTAGCATAAAGCCCTCATGTGCTTTTGGTGCAAACTTTGAGGTGTGGTGTGGGTCCTTGATCTAGCACCTTGAGCCAAATACTCTGAAGTAACTGACATTTGGCTTCTTGCCAGTTAGGAGTTCATAAGATGTCTTGTTCAGAAGCTTGTGAAGATAAACACGATTGATTGTATGGCATACAGTGTCAATGGCTTCAGTCCAGAATTTTCTTGGAGTCTTGTATTCATCTAGCATCGTTCTGGCCATCTCAATGAGTGTTCTGTTCTTGTGTTCGACGACGCCATTCTGCCGTGGCGTGTACGGAGCTGAGAATTCATGTGTGATGCCCAAGGTATCAAGATATGTATCAAGGCCAGTGTTCTTGAATTCAGTGCCATTGTCACTTCTGATGTGCTTTATCTTGGCGCCAAAATTGTTCATAGCTCGATTGGCGAAGCGTCTGAAGACATCCTGCACTTCAGTCTTGTAAAGGATTATGTGTACCCAAGTATATCTAGAATAATCATCAACTATGACAAAGCCATAGAGGCAAGCAGTAGTAGTAAAAGTTGAGTAGTGAGTGGGACCGAAAAGATCCATGTGGAGCAGTTCGAAGGGTTGAGTAGTAGTCATGATTGTCTTCGAAGGATGCTTTGCCCTTGTCATCTTCCCTGCTTCACAGGCACCGCATAAGTGATATTTCTTGAACTTGACGCCCTCGATGCCTATGACATGCTTCTTCTTCGCAAGGGTGTGGAGGTTCCTCATGCCAGCATGCCCAAGCCTTCGATGCCAAAGCCAGCATTCTGAAGCTTTTGCAAGAAGACATACTGCAAGTTGTGGCCCTGCTGAGAAATCTACCACATACAAATCATCTTTCCGATACCCTTCAAACACTAGAGACTTGTCAGATTCCATTAGTACTAGGCAACGATATTTTCCAAACATTACGATCATGTTCAAATCGCAAAGCATTGAGACAGACATTAAGTTGAAGCCAAGGGATTCAACAAGCATGACTTTGTCCATGTGTTGATCCTTTGAGATTGCAACTCTACCTAGGCCCAATACCTTACTTTTACCAGTGTCAGCAAATGTGATGTGGCTCTTGTCGGATGGACATAAGGTTGAGTCCATAAGAAGGCTTCTTTTGCCAGTCATGTGATTTGTACATCCACTGTCAATAATCCATTCTGAAGACTTTGAAGGCGCTGGTGTCGTACCCTACAGTGCAGTTAGGGGGATAGGCTTCACGAAGAGAATTGTGAAGCAAAAACATTTGACGAACCCGTGGGTTATGAAAACTTAGATCCAGATTAGGACTAATAGGGAGAGTAGCATGCGATTCAGGAACGAAGTACATAATGATGCCATTCGGGCATTTTATCTTGTGCCCTACAAGATTTTTAAGGTCCCCAGCAATAGCGTCAGAAGATTTTGTTTTTCTGCTGGAGACCTTTCCCTGCAAAAGAGAGTTAAGCTTTCTTAACCACCCACATCTTCAAGGGTGGCTTAGAAGCAATAAGTCTAAGTGCAGCATATGAGAATTTTGGCTTTGAAGCCTTAGCAAATAGTCTTGCAGGTGGACAATGATACTCATCGGAATAAGCAGAATAATTTTTGGTCATATGAACATGATGGTTCGATGAACCGCTCTCATATTCATATGCCTGAGTATGGTTAACTAGCAAAACATTTGCATTAGTGTGACTCAGGTGAGTGCTCTATTTGTATGCAGCCTTTGGACCGTATGAAGCCTTTGGTCTGAGGTTTGTCTTCTTCAAGTGAGGTGTCATGAAGACATTCACAGGAAGATTTTCCAGACACTTTTTCGGAACCCAGATCTTCTTCATAGGCGGTCCATTCCTGCAGTTAGTACCAATGTACCTGGCAAACACTTCACCATTCTGATTCTTAAACAGTTTATAGTTTGCATCAAACGATTCATCAATGATAATGGGGTTAGCACAAATGAAGCCAGATAAATTGGATGGATCTGCTGAAAGTTCCTTTGCAGCAACCCATGTGGTTTTGGGGTACTGCTCAGGTTTCCAGTAAGAGCCATCTGCATTTATTTTCCTTGCGAACCCAACACCCTCTTTCCTAGGGTTTCGATTCAGAATCTGCTTCTTGAGGACATCACATAATGTCTGATGTCCTTTAAGACTTTTGTACATCCCTGTTACAAGCAATGTCTTCAACCTAGCATTCTCATCAGCAATAGCAGTGGTATCCTCAGCAGAGGGGTTAGTTACCACATCAACAGTTGAAGATATTGCAACAACATTAGCAGTGGAACATTCAGCAACAGAAGTAGCATTATCACGCTCAATGCATTTAAGACATGGTGGTTCAAATCCTTCCTGAGTGGAACTGATCTGTTCGCCGCGAAGTGACTCATTTTCCTTTTGAAGATCTTCATGAGCCGCTCTCAATTTCTCAAGTTCTTGCTTCCTTTGAAGATAATCATAGGAAAGCTTTTCATGAGTTGTTGAGAGAGTATCAAGACGATCTTCAAGTTCTTGATACTTAACGTGAAGATTTTTTATGTCTTCAATTAAGGATTCAGATCGAGTCATTTCAGAACCCAACAGATCATCGCTTCTGTCTAACAGTTTTTGAATATGTTCCATAGCTTTCTGTTGTTCAGTTGCAATTTTAGCAAGTGTTTTGTAGCTGGGTTTTGAATCACAGTCAGAGTCATCGTCAGTAGATGTTTGATAGCGAGTAGTGCGTGTGTTTACCTTGGCACCACGTGCCATGAAGCAGTAGGTAGGAGTGGAGTTGTTCTTGTCATTTGCGTCGGTGTCGGTGATGCAGTCATTGTCTTCAGTGTTGAAGATGGACTTGGCGACGTATGTTGTAGCCAGACTCGCAATGCCAGAATCAGACTCCTCCTCAGACTCCACCTCTGCCTCCTCAGAAGCGGACTCCTCCTCTGAATCCATTTCCTTGCCAACAAACGCACGTGCTTTGCCAGATGAGCTCTTCTTGTGTGATGAAGACTTTGAGGAAGACTTGGAAGAAGATTTCTTCTTCTTCTTGTCGTCAGAATCATATTCCTTGCTCTTCTTCTTCCTTCTGTTCTCATTGTCCCACTGTGGACACTCAGAGATGAAGTGTCCAGTTTTCTTGCACTTGTGACATGTTTTCTTCTTGTAGTCATGAAGATTTTCTGAAGCCTTTCTTCTTGGTGAATTTTTGGAACTTCTTCACTAGCATTGCAAGTTCCCTTCCAATGTCTTCAGGATCATCAGAACTGCTGTCAGATTCTTCTTTAGATGAGGAAACAGCTTTTGCCTTCAAGGCACGAGTTCGCCCATAGTTTGGACCGTAGATATCTCTTTTCTCAGAAAGCTGAAACTCATGTGTGTTGAGCCTCTCAAGTATGTCAGACGGATCGAGTGTCTTGAAATCAGGACGTTCTTGAATCATCAGGGCTAGGATGTCAAATGAACTATCAAGTGATCTCAGCAGCGTCTTGACAACTTCATGTTTGGTGATCTCAGTGGCGCCGAGGGCTTGAAGCTCATTTGTGATGTCAGTGAGCCGGTCAAATGTGTGCTGGACATTCTCATTGTCATTTCGCTTGAAGCGGTTGAAGAGGTTGCGAAGAACACTGATTCTTTGATCTCTCTGGGTTGAGACGCCTTCATTGACCTTGGAGAGCCAGTCCCATACTAGCTTGGATGTCTTCAAGGCACTCACACGGCCATACTGTCCTTTTGTCAGATGACCACAGATGATATTTTTGGCAGTAGAGTCCAGTTGAGTGAACTTCTTGACATCAGCAGCAGTGACACCTTCTCCAGCCTTGGGAACGCCGTTCTCGACGACATACCATAGGTCGACGTCAATGGCTTCAAGATGCATGCGCATCTTATTCTTCCAGTAGGGATATTCAGTTCCATCGAAGACGGGGCACGCAGCGGAGACTTTGATTATCCCTGCAGTCGACATAGCTAAAACTCCAGGTGGTTAAACCGAATCACACAGAACAAGGGAGCACCTTGCTCTGATACCAATTGAAAGTGCGTTATATCGACTAGAGGGGGGTGAATAGGCGATTTTTTGAAAGTCTTCAAAACGTGGGAGTTATGAAGACAAACAGTGAAGACTTTGCCTATTACTATGCAGCAGAAGTTAGATTACACTAGGCAAGCCATGGTCAAGTATTCAATAGAGTGAAAGCACAAAGACAAACAGCTGCAGTGTAATAAGGATCAGATAGGAAGAAGTTATGAAGCCAAACAAATCATACATTCATGTTGTGAAGACAAAAGATAGAGCAAGCATGCAATGGCTTCACAATGAGTAACAGTAAGAAAAAGGAAGTGAAGATGAAACCAGTGACTCATTGAAGACAATGATGTGTTGGACCAGTTCCAGTTGCTGTGACAACTGTACGTCTGGTTGGAGCGGCTAGGTATTTAAACCTTAGGACACACAGTCCCGGACACCCAGTCCTGAACACGCAGCTCAGGACACCAAGTCCTCACCGTATTCTCCTTGAGCTAAGGTCACATAGTCCTCGCCCAATCACTCTGGTAAGTCTTCAAGGTAGACTCCCAAACCTTCACAGACTTCGTTCACTGGCAATCCACAATGTCTCTTGGATGCTCTGAACGCGACGCCTAACCGTCTGGAGGATTCACAGTCCTCAAGTGTAATAAGTCCTCAGATCACATAGACAAGAAGACTTAAGTGATGCCCAATGTTCTCTGGCTCTGGGTGGTTAGGGCTTTTCTCCTCGCTAGGAATTTTCTCTCAAAGGCTTCGAGGTGGGTTGCTCTCAAACGACAAAAGCCGTGCACTGAAATCTGAGCAGCCAACCGTTTATGGTTGTAGGGGGTGGGCTATTTATAGCCACTTGGCAACCCGACCTGATTTGTCCGAAATGACCCTGGGTCACTAAGGAACCGACACGTGTCTCAACGGTCAGATTTCAAACTCTCATGGCAACTTTACTTGGGCTACAAGCAAAGCTGACTTGTCCGGCTCTGGACAAGATTTGCTCTCATTGTCTTCACTCAAAGACATAGGTTTTTGTTTTAGGCATCACTTCAGTCATTCTGACTGGTTCTCCTGGACCCCACTTAACAGTACGATGGTACCTATGACTCAACACAAAACAAAAAGAACTACGAAAGATCTAAGTCTTCGAGCTCCATAGGCTTCATAACGTGTCTTCTTTTGTCATAGTCTTCAATATGAATATCTTCATATACCACCTTTGGCTTCAATGTCTTCATACATTTTTAGGGGTCATCTCTGGTAGTAAAACCGAATCAATGAGGGACTTCTACCTGTGTTATCCTGCAATTCTCACCAAACACATTAGTCCCTCAACTAGGTTTGCCGTCAATACTCCAAAACCAACTAGGGGTGGCACTAGATGCACTTACAGTACAGTTGTCACAGCAACTGGAACTGGTCCAACAAATCATTGTCTTCAACGAGTCACTGGTCTCATCTTCACTTCACTTTACTTACTGTTACTCCTTGTGAAGTCATTGTATGTTTGCACTATCATTTGTCTTCACTGAGTGACTGCATGTTCTATTTGGCTTCACCATATCTTCCTACCTGATCCTTACTACCTAGCTGCTATTAGTCTTTGTGCTTTCACTTCATTGAATACTTGACTATGGTTTGCCTAGTGTAGTCTACCTTCCGCTGCATGGTAATAGGTTTAATTTTATCGTTTATCTTCAAAACTTCTATGTTCTGAAGACTTTCATAAAAATCGCCTATTCACCCCCCCTCTAGTCAATATAACGCACTTTCAACCGCTTCAAGAGAAATGACAATGATAATGTCCAGCTCACGTTTGGCCGACTCACCGACATCACAAATGAGCTTCAAGGCCTCGGCGCTACTGAGATAACCAAGCATGAAGTCGTCAAGACACTCCTGAGATAACTTGACAGCTCAATTGACACCCTAGCCCTGATGATTCAAGAACGTCCAGACTTCAAGACACTCGATCCGTCTGACATACTTGAGAGGCTCAACACACATGAGTTTCAGCTTTTTGAGAAAAGAGACATCTACGGTCCCAACTATGGGAGAACTCGTGCCTTGAAGGCAAAAGCTGTCTCCTCATCTGAAGAAGAATCTGACAGCAGTTCTGATGATCCTGAAGACATTGGAAAGGAGCTTGCTATGCTTGTGAAGAAGTTCCAAAAATTCACCAAGAAGAAAGGCTTCAGAAAGTCTTCACGATCAAGCTCAAGGAATGATGAAGCTTCTGCTCATTACTAAAAGAAGAGAACATGCCACAAGTGCAAGAAACCTGGCCACTACATATCTGAGTGTCCGCAGTGGGACAATGAGAACAAGAAGAAAGAGAAGAGCAAGGAGTATGATTCTGACGACAAGAAGAAGAAGAAATACTCAAAGTCTTCTTCCAAGTCTTCCTCAAAGTCTTCATCACACAAGAAGAGCTCATCTGGCAAGGCTCGTGCGTTTGTTGGCAAGGAAATGGATTCAGAGGAGGAGTCCGCTTCGGAGGAGGCAGAGGTGGAGTCTAAGGAGGAGTCCGATTCTAGCGTTGCAAGTCTGGCTACAGCCTATGTTGCCAAGTCCATTTTCAACACTGAAGACAATGACTCCGTCACCAACGCCGATGCTAATGACAAGGACAACTCCACTCCCACCTACTGCTTCATGGCACGCGGTGCCAAGGTAAACTGACGCGCCACTCACTATCAAACATCAAGTGAAGATGACTCTGAATGTGGTTCCAAACCCAGCTATAAAACACTTGCTAAAATTCCAACTGAACAACAGAAAGCTATGGAACATATTCAAAAACTATTAGACAAAAGCGATGACCTGTTAGACGCTGAAATGACTCGATCTCAGTCCTTAATTGAAGACATAAAAAATCTTCATGTTAAGTATGAGGAACTTGAAAGTCGTCATGAAACGCTCTCAACAACTCATGAAAAGCTTTCCTATGATTATTTTCAAAGGAAGCAAGATCTTGAGAAATTGAGAGCGGCTCATGAAGATCTTCAAAAGGAAAACAAGTCACTTCGCGCCAAACAGATCAGTTCTGCTCAGGAAGGATTTGAACCACCATGTCTTAAATGCATTGAGCGTGATAACGCTACTTCTGTTGCTGAATGTTCTACTGCTGCTACTGTTGCAATATTTTCAACTGCTGACATGGTAACTAACCACTCTGCTGAGGATGCCACTACTATTGCTGATGAGAATGCTAGGTTGAAGACATTGCTTGAAACAGGGATGTTCAAAAGTCTCAAAGGGCATCAGACATTATGTGATGTTCTCAGAAGGCAGATCCTGAACAAAAACCCTAGGAAAGAGGGTGTTGGGTTCGAAAGGAAAATGAATGCTGATGGATCTTACTAGAAACCTGAGCAGTACCCCAAAACCACATGGGTTGCTGCAAAGGAACCTTCAGCGGATCCATCCACCCTATCTGGCTTCACTTGTGCTAATCCCATTGTTATTGATGAATCCTTTGATGCAAACTATAAACTGTTTAAGAATCAGAATGGTGAAGTGTTTGCCAGGTATATTGGTACTAACTGCAGGAATGGGCCGCCTATGAAGAAAGTCTGGGTGCCGAAAAGATGTTTGGAGAATCTTCCTGTGAATGTCGTCATGACACCACACATGAAGAAGACAAACCCCAAGCCACAGGCTTCATACGGTCCAAAGGCTTCATACAGACAGAGGACTCACCTGAGTCGCACTAATGCAAATGTTTTGCAGGGAAACCTTACTCAGGCCTATGAATATGAGCGCGTTTCATCAAACCCCATGTTCATAAGACCAAGAACTACTCTGCTTATTCTTATGAGTACTATTGTCCACCTGCAATACTTTTTTCTAGGGCCCCAAAGCCAAAGTTCTCAGATGCTGCACTTAGACTCATTGCTTCGAAGCCACCCTTGAAGATGTGGGTGGCTAAGAAAGCTTAACTCTCTTTTTGCAGGGAAAGGTCTCCAGCCGAAAACCAAAATCGTCTGAAGCTATTGCTGGTGACCTTAAACATCTTGCAGGGCGCGAGATCAAATGTCCAAATGGTCTTATTATGTATTTTGTTCTTGAGTCGCTTGCTACTTGCCCTATCAGTCCTAACCTTGATCTAAGCTTTCATAATCCACTTGCTCGTCAAATGTTTTTGCTTCACAATTCTCTTCGTGAAGCCTATCCCCCCAACTGCACTGTAGGGTACGACACCAGCTGCTTTAGAATGGATTATTGATAGTGGGTGTACTAATCACATGACTGGCAAGCGAAGTCTTCTTATGGACTCAACCTTACGTCCATCTGACAAAAGTCACATCACATTTGCTGACACTGGTAAAAGCAAGGTATTGGGTCTAGGTAGAGTTGCAATCTCAAGGTATCAATACATGGATAAAGTCATGCTTGTTGAATCCCTTGGTTTCAACTTAATGTCTGTCTCAATGCTTTGCGATTTAAACATGATTGTGATGTTTGGAAAATATCGTTGCCTTGTTCTAATGGAATCTGACAAGTCTCCAGTTTTTGAAGGGTATCGGAAAGATGATTTGTACATGGTAGATTTCTCAGCAGGACCACAACTTGCAGTATGTCTTCTAGCAAAAGCTTCAGAATGGTGGCTCTGGCATCAAAGGCTAGGGCATGCTGGCATGAGGAACTTGCACACTCTTGCAAGAAAGAAGCATTTCATAGGCATCGAGGGCGTCAAGTTCAAGAAGGATCACTTATGCGGTGCCTGTGAAGTAGGAAAGATGACGAGGGCCAAGCATCCCTCGAAGACAATCATGACAAGGACTCAACCCTTCGAACTGCTCCACATGGACCTTTTTGGTCCCACTCATTACTCAAATCTTACTACTACTTCTTGTCTCTATGGCTTTGTCATTGTTGATGATTATTCAAGATATACTTGGGTGCATATAATCCTCTACAAGACTGAAGTGCAGATGTCTTCAGACGCTTCGCCAATCGAGCCATGAACAACTATGGCGTCAAGATAAAGCACATCAGAAGTGACAATGGCACTAAATTCAAGAACACTGGGCTAGATACATATCTTGATACTTTGGGCATCACACATGAATTCTCAGCTCCGTACACGCCACAGCAGATTGGCGTCGTCGAACGCAAGAACGGAACACTTATTGAGATGGCCCGGACGATGCTCGATGAATACAAGCCTCCAAGAAAATTCTGGCCTAAAGCCATTGATACTGCATGCCATATCATCAACCGTGTTTATCTTCATAAGCTTCTCAACAAGACATCCTATGAGCTCCTTACTGGCAAGAAGCCAAATGTCAGTTACTTCAGAGTATTTGGTGCCAGGTGCTGGATCAAGGATCCACATCACACTTCAAAATTTGCACCGAAAGCACATGAAAGTTTTATGCTTGGATATGGAAAGGATTCGCACTCCTACAGAGTCTTCAACCTCTTTCACTATAAAGTGGTTGAAACTGTGGATGTGCGGTTCGATGAGACTAACGGCTCGCAAAGAGAGCACCTGCCAAATGTGCTAGATGAAGTTCCATCCAGTGAATCAATCAAACTTATGGGAACTGGAGAAATCATACCATCTAAAGCTTAGCCTGAAGAGGAACTTATCATCTCCGCACCTGATCAACCTGAAGACAATGCTCAGCCTGAAGACAATCCTTCTAACGATGAAAATGATCAGCAAGAGCAAAATCTTCGTCCTGTACATCCTCGTGTTGCAAATGAAGTACAGATTGAGAGAATAATTGATAGCATCAATGCACCAGGTCCACTCACTCGCTCAAGGGCAACACAGGTAGCAAATTTCTGTGTGCACTTCGCATTCGTCTCAATATCTGAACCCAAGAAATTTGATGAACCCTTCATGGAACCTGAATGGATTCAAGCTATGCAAGAAGAGCTTCAATAGTTTGAACTGAATAATGTATGGGAACTGGTTAAGGGTCCTGATCCTCGTAAGCACAATATAATAGGCACTAAATGGATATATCACAACAAGCAAGATGAGCATGGTCAAGTTGTTAGAAACAAAGCTCGTCTCGTTGCTCAAGGATACACTCAAGTTGAAGGGATTGACTTCGATGAAACTTATGCTCCTGTGGCTAGGCTTGAAGCCATATGCATACTGCTGGCCTATGCAAATCATCATAACATTCTTCTGCATCAAATGGATGTGAAGAGCGCTTTTCTCAATGGCAAGATTGACGAAGAAGTGTATGTTGCACAACCGCCTGGCTTTGAAGATCCAAAACATCCTGACATGGTGTACAAGCTCAACAAGGCATTGTATGGCCTCAAACAAGCCCCTCGGGCTTGGTATGACACACTCAAAGACTTCCTGAAGCGCAAAGGCTTCAAACCCGGTTCCCTCGACCCCACTCTCTTCACGAAGACATATAATGGTGAACTGTTTGTGTGCCAAATATATGTGGATGTCATTATCTTCGGCTGCACCAATCAGAAATACACTGATGAGTTTGGATATATGATGCAAGAGCAATATCAGATGGCCATGATGGGTGAGCTGAAGTTCTTCCTTGGTCTTCAAATACGTCAGCAATGCAACGACATCTTTATATCTCAAGAGAAATACCTCAAAGATTGCCTGAAGAAATTTGGGATGCAAGATTGCAAAGGCTTCACGACGAAACATCATCTAGGTCCCGACGACAATGGTAAAGAGTTCGATCAAAAGGTATACTGCTCCATGATTGGTTCCTTGATTTATTTATGTGCATCTAGGCCAGATATCATGCTTAGTGTTTGCATGTTTGCCCGGTTCCAAGTGGCACCAAAGGAATCGCATCACTTAGCTGTGAAGCGAATTCTCAGATATTTGGCTCACACCCCAACACTAGGATTATGGTATCCAAAGGGCTCAGAGTTTGATCTAGTTGGATTCTCGGATGCTGATTATGCTGGTGACAAGGTGGATCGCAGGTCTACATCAGGCACAAGTCATTTTCTGGGATGATCACTTGTATGTTGGTCTTCAAAGAAGCAGAACTGTGTATCTCTCTCCACTGCTGAATCTGAATACATTGCTGCTAGATCTTGCTGCGCCCAGCTTCTATGGATGAAGCAAACACTCAAAGACTATGGCATTCATCTGAAGCAAGTGCCACTCTACTGCGACAACGAAAACACCATCAAGATTGCCAACAACCCAGTTCAGCACTCGAAGACAAAGCACATTGAAATTCGTCATCACTTTCTCAAAGATCATGTCATGAAGGAAGATATTGATATCATAGACGTCAACACTGAAGAGCAATTGGCAGATATCTTCACCAAGCCCTTGGATGAGAAGAGGTTTTGCAAGTTACGGTGTGAGCTAAATATCTTGGAATCCTCAAATGTCCTGTGATCAGGCACACATCCTAACACTGAAGCATGTTGATGACATAGATGTGCAACACACGAAGTAAAGTATATCTTCAATCAATGAAGACTTACATTCTGAGTGTGAATATATTAACGTGGAACTTGACTTCAGAGCGCCACGATAATTGTGCGCCGTGTCTGGGTCTAATACTTCCTATACGGTGGGTAACGCCACCACCAAATTCTTCTGTTTGAAGTGTTTTACTCATGGTGTTACATTTGCTATGTCTTCACATGTGTATTGTCTTCAATTTCAACTTGTCTTCATGATTATCTTCACTATGCTGATTTGATTGTCTTCTGATATATACATATTTGTGTTCTGTTCTCTACAGCATTCACTTATAGCTATGTCTTCCTTGTTGAATCTTTTGAACTAAGTGAATGTGATTGGACCCTAATCTCTCTATGCTCTCTATCTCAACCTCTATCTGTCCAAATCATATGCATTCTATTGAAACTGTCGAATGTCTTCTCTGCGTCCTTGTCAGCAGAAGACACAGAGACAAACATTAATCCGTTTTCAATGCTAAATCCTTTCACCTGAAACCCGGAGAAGTGGGAACGACCACCCGACAATCCAGATGTGCGTGGGAATGTGGAACAACCTCCGATGTGTTGCATGATAGCCACGTGTCCTTCAGATGTGAATCGCCAGGGGCACCTGTGTAATAACACTGTGCTGTCCCTATCCCTATAAATACATGCCTCACCATAGTCATTATCCCTTCTTCCACTCTCGCACAAAACCCTAGCGCCACCGCTAGCTCTCGACGACGTTGGCGACGAAGCGCTTAACTGCCGCGACTTCACCGACGTCGTCCTCACGCCGGTCGCGGACTTCGTCCTCTCTGCCGCCGCCGTAGGTGTCCTCCGTCGCCAAGTTAGGGCACAGTGGATTGAACTGCTTGGTCTCCTACTCTTCCCATCTAGCATTTCATCGTGTGGTAAATAAAACTCTCTTTTTACCATCTTGTTGATCCTAAGAGATTCATCCTGTTCACCGAAAGTGGTTTCTGCCTACTCAATGTTAGATCTATCCTGTCTATATCTCATATAATGCCTAGTATATTCACTTCAGCTTCATAATGAGTTAGATTCCTCTCTTGTACCTATTCCTGGATTCGTACAAATCTGGAACCAACTCCAAACACATAAGTGAATATCTTCGCACCATGAGGTCAATGTCTTCAAACTGATTTACCTTCAAAATCTTCTGAGAATGCATATAACCTCTCCCCTTCCCTCGCATCTCTAATCCTGTCACAGGTACATGTCCGTGGGAGAATCCCTTGGTTCTCATAGTCTGCATTCGTTTGCAGAATTCTTATAGCATCACATTAACTCTCCCGAAGCCAGTTCCTGTTTGACCAGCAAGCGGAAGCCTTTGAAGCCTTTGAACATGTTGAAGTCATTCAGTTCGAAGTTCATGGCTACAGAGAAATCAGCAAGGAAGGGTGGCAGACATCGTCGAGGGGGAACATCAAGAGATCTGCCTGATGACCTCTCAGAGCTGTACAAGACAGATCCAGAAGAGGATTACAATCAGCGCAAGACACGAATCCAATGGATTCGAAGATATTGGGCCGAACAATGGTTCAAATACAAGTTTGTGACCCAGGAGTATGCTGAGAAGAATGCCCTTAAGAGTCCTTGGGGTGACATTCTCTTCCGAAACCTTCAACCCAAGACCAGAGCTGAAGCTATTGCTCAGGGTTTCTATCCCTGTATGGTACGTGGACCACAGCCTGACAATGCTGACCCATCATCACTGCTCTAGTGTCGTGACGATAATCTCTTCAAGCGCAACTTCCAGCACGCAAAGGCATCGGCCAAGGAAAACAAGAAGTCATTGGGACTAGACTTCAACCCTGGTCCTTCTGCTCCATGGGCTGACGGCACACGCGATGCTGAACCCAATATCATCGAACCTTTCTACAACCTTGATGGTCTTATCACTCACAATTCTATTCAAGGTGCCAAAGTAGATCATTCTGATGATGATGCCGACACTGATGAAGCCCCAGCTCCTGCTCCAAAGCCACAGAAGCAAAAGAAGGCTAGAGCTTCAAAGTCAGCTGCTCCTCCAAAAGCTTCACGTGTGAAACCACTGGCTACTGCACCTCCTGAAGATAGTGTGCAGTCTGAAGATCTATCACGTATCTCCAAGAAGACGGAGATGAAAAAGAATACTGATCAGGCATTGACCCCTGCTGCCATTCTGCGAGACGAACACATTGACCTGTCCAGTGATGAAGATCTTGCAGATGACGCTCTTGAGCAACTGATTAAGAGCAAGGAAGAAGCAGAAATCTTCAATGATTTGCCTCTCTTTGACGTGGCAATCATCCACAACTTCATTGATGAGTGGTTTGAAAACCCCAATCTCAGCTTTGACGATGTGCAACTTCCAATTGGCCTCAGCGTCTCTTTCACTGGCGCCATTGCTTCTGAGCTAGCTCTAGCTCAGCGCATCGTTGAACTGAAGCAAAAGATCGACTATGAGAAAGCTTAGTTCAAGAAGAACATGGCAAAGCTCAGCGTGCAACATGTCAAAAACTTCAAGGTTATGCGGCACGAGCTCAAGGAAGCCTTTCTCAAGAAACGACAAGAAGCTAAAGGCTCTCGTGAGCGCATGAAGAGTCTGGCTGACAAGTGCGTGCAAGCCTACAATGAAGCTAAGAAGCGCAAGGCTCTTGGGCGTCCTGGCATCGACCCCAGAATGGCTGCAAAGAAGAAGAAGAAGCCATCGACTGACAAATCTGCACCTTCAAGGCAGGACGAACCTCGCATTGTCTTCCCAAGAAGCATGTCCGGCTTGAAGCCAAAGGTCACGTCCACCGCTTCAGAACTGAAGAAGACAAGGGCTGCCGAGGCTGAAGCCAGAAAGAGGAAAAATCCTGACGCTTCTGATGTCGCTCCCTCCAAGAAGAAGCGCAAAACCAAGAAAGATCGGGCTGCTCCCACAGAGCCCCTTGTTGTCGAGCCCATCTCGGTTGCTCGTCCTAACTCTTCGCATCAAGAACGAAGGATGATAGTTCATTAGCCTGCTTCCACAGAGGCTCCTGAAGCTGAAGACTTTCCAGTAGTTGACCCCACCGCTGCTGAAGACATTGGTCACCATGACAATGTTGAAGGTGATGTAGTTCTTCCTCAGATCGAGCACAACTTGGTATCATCGCCTGTTCTCACAAGCAGCGAACTCATCAGCATTGGTCGTCCTCTGACGCCAATTGCTCAGTATGCATCATGGGCTGATCACCCACAACAACAAGAAAGCCCTAGTACTCCCCAACAACAAGTTAACCCACCAGTGCAAGAAGAAGAGGATGACTTTGAGGCCCAGCCAACTCCATCTTCACAGGCGTCGCCAGCGTTACGCAGGCTTCGCAAAGGACCAAGGCCCCAAGTCCCTCTTTCGAGCGTTTCAGAAGGAGAAGTGCACCACCAATCTGTTGCACGTCAGGTGTTTCCAGAAGCCACTCCTACTGTGAACGTCTTCGATTCTGAAGCTAAAGTTGCTGAAGACAAGCTGGTTGCATCAGCCGAAGAAAAACAAGCAGAAGAACGTGTCCCTACTTCCCCCATCACTGAAGAAGTTGTTCCTGAAGTGAACGTGTCAGTGCCCGACCCTCCAGCTCCTCAAGTGGAGGTTGAGAATCCTGAGGCTGCCACCACTAACACCAATGAAGCCAATGACGTGGTCATGGCTGAAGACAATGTGGAGCCTGCACCTAACACTGTGCCAGAAGCCAGTGAAGCCAATGATGCACCCGCAACAGATATGCATCCTGACGCCTCTGTTGATGCCACTGCTCCTGTTCCGCCACCAAGGCCACATACTATTGAGCAAGCATACAACTATGGTCAGCTTATCACTGTCAAATGGCCTCTTCTTGTTCCTCCACCTGCTGCTGGTCCCCAATTTGACTATCACATCGAGCGCAGGCCTCAAGTTTAGAAGCCAATGCCAAGGCTGCCTAGGTTTCCAGGCACTGCATCTGCACCCGGATCATTCAATATCAATGGCTTCAAAGCACACAACACCTTCTTCAATAGCGCCAAGAACCCCTACTCTAAGGCAAGAATATCTTCTGATCGGTTCTGGAGCTATCAGCAGTGCAGTTATTACTCATGCATCTTATACAATCAAGGTCGCATTTTTCCCCATATGCGTCTTGACACTGAAGCCATAATTGGTCTGCCCTGTTTGGAAGAAGCGCTAGATTGCTTCAGAGAGTCTGGCTTGTTGCAGTTCGTCACTGACAAGGAGCACTGGAACAAAGAATTGCTTCTCCAATTCTATGCCACTCTTCATATTCGTGGCTACAACAGGGATCCGAAGAGTTGGGCCCTTGAGTGGATGACAGGCAATGTTCATCACGAAGCCAAAGCCTTTGATATCATTGAGCTCACTGGCCTGCCCACTCCAGGAGATCTTTATGAACCTGGTTGTCAGCTTCACAGTGCTGCTATGGAAAGCATTTTTCACAAGCCTGAACCCAACATGAGTCAGATGCTTAGCATGATGAATCCTTTGCCTCCAGATGCTGAATATCCTAAGGAGTTCTTTGTTGAAGACCTTGAGTATCTGCCACGCACTATCTATCACATTATAAGGCGAAGTCTCTGGCCCATCAAAGGACATTCTCCACATGCAAAACTGGAAGGTGCAATGAAGACTTTGGTCGTCCATATTCTTCACGGCAAAAGCTTCAATGCGCAAGACTTCTTCATCCGCCAACTTGTTGCATCAGGATCTGATCTCTTTGACTTGAAGTGTTACGCCCCATGGATTATGTGTCTGATCAAACTACACTCAGCTGTCACCTATCAGCCCTCTGCTCGCAATCATCGGATTTTTCTGCCTGACGTCGATATGTCAGTTGAAGCCATCTATCCAGAGCCTGCCAAGGAGCCCCTTAGTCTTCAGAATGCTGATAAGCAAAGTTTCTCACAACACATTGAAGGCGACCCAGCAGTCTCTCGTGTTTATCCTCTGGCTGGTACTACCCGTGCACCTCATCGTGCCCTCACTGAAGCCACTGAAAGCACCATTGCACAACGGCCCAAGAAGCGATCTCGTGTCCTCAATGACCGAGAGCTTCTGGTTGCCCTTCATCAGAAACAGGATAAGCATCATGACTGGCTGAAGCGCCAAATGCAAAGCCTCTTGGTGGACGTAAACAAGATTCGCAACCTTGCCACCAAGAATGTTTTTGTCGCCCATGAAACTTGTCGGTGTACATGGAAAGGGCTGACGCTTATGTGTTCTGAAGATGATCTTCAAGATGATGGTTTCTCTGAACGCTTCAAGTTTGACTCCACACCTCCGAGAAGGACCTTGCTGTGGCGTACTCCGTCTCTTCAAGACTCTGAGTTCTCCTCCTCTGCTGCAACAGTGAATGCACGTGTCATCGATGATGAAGACGATGCTACTTCACCACCTTCAGCGTGAATCACCACTACACCGAGTTCGTCTGCACCGCCAACCAACTCCGACGACCCTGCTGCTTCACCAACTCCTCATGGGAACGAGTATGTACTCTATGTCTTCAAATCTTTTTGGTCCTTACTGACAAAAGGGGGAGAAGCATATGAGTTTGATAGTCTTCAAACGGGTCCATATGGGCGGTGGTTTTATATTTTGCCTAGTGTTTACAACTCTCGCATTTTGATACATTGTTTCTTTGAGTTGTAACACTCAAACTCGATGGTCGTCTGCTACTTATTTGCTATTCTATGATGCGATGATAAATACCGCATGTGCGGTGATAACTTCCGCACTTAGGTCATTCTGCAAACTTCCATTTTTCATTATGCATGTCATTATCTTCACATACCTTTCATGCATGATGAATTGTCGTCATAAGTTGAAGAGGATCTCCACAAGAACAACCTGCCATGTGCATTTGCATTCCAAAAGTAAAATTACTGATATGCACATCTTCAGGGGGAGCCTTTGCCACTTATGAAGACAATACCTAAATCCTTGACATTTCACATACTTTTATCCCCATTGAAAACTTCAACCAGTTTTTCATCAATCAACAAAAAGGGGGAGATTGTAAGTGCATCTAGTGCCACCCCTAGTTGGTTTTGGAGTATTGACGACAAACCTGGTTGAGGGACTAATGTGTTTGTGAGAATTGCAGGATAACACAGGTAGTAGTCCCTTAATGATTCGGTTTTCCTACCAGAGATGACCCCTAAAAATGTATGAAGACATTGAAGTCAAAGGTGGTATGTGAAGACATTCACATTGAAGACTATGACAAGAGAAGACATTGTGTGAAGACTATGGAGCGTGAAGACTTAGATGTTTCGTCGTTCTTTTTCTTCTTTGTTGAGTCATAGGAACCACCGTACTGTTAAGTGGGGTCCAAGAGAACTAGTCAGAATGACTAAAGTAATGCTTAACCAGAATCCTATGTCTTCGAGCGATGACAATGAGAGCAATCTTATCCAGAGTTGGATAAGTCAGCTTTGCTTGTAGCCCAAGTAAAGTTGCCGTGTGTGTTTGAAATCTAACCGTTGCAACATGTGTCAGTTCCTTAGTGACCAATGGTCATTTCGGACAAATCAGGTCGGGTTGCCCAGTGGCTATAAATAGCCCACCTCCTACAACCATAAACGGTTGGCTCCTCAGAGTTAGTGTACGGATTTTGTCGTTTGAGAGCAACACACCTCGAAGCCTTTGAGAGAGAATTCCTTGCGAGGATAAAGCCCTAACCACCCAGAGCCAAAGAGTGTTAGGCATCACTGAAGTCTTCCTGTCTGTGTGATCTGAAGACTTATTACACTTGAGGACTGTGAATCCTCCAGCCGGTTAGGCGTCGCGTTCTGAGCATCCAAGAGTCATTGCGGATTGCCGGTGAACGAAGTCTGTGAAGGTTTGGGATTCTACCTTGAAGACTTACCAGAGTGATTGGGCGAGGACTAGGTGTCCTTAGCTCAAGGGGAATAAGGTGAAGACGCGGTCTTCTGAGTTGAATCTCAGCCTCCCTAACCAGACGTACAGTTGTCACAGCAACTGGAACTAGTCCAACAAATCATTGTCTTCAACGAGTCACTGGTTTCGTCCTTCCCATTCCTTTACTTATTGTTGGCCCTGGTGAAGTCATTGTATGATTGCATTATCTTTTGTCTTCACTGAGTAACTGTTTGTTCTGATTGGCTTCACACTATCTTCCTACCTGATCTATACTGCCTAGCTGCTATTAGTCTTTGTGCTTTCACTTCATTGAATACTTGACTATGGCTTGCTTAGTGTAGTCTACCTTTTGCTGCATGGTAGGTTTATTTCTATCGTTTGTCTTCGAAACTTCCATGTTTTGAAGACTTTCATAAAAATCGCCTATTCACCCCCCCTCTAGTCGATCACTAGCACTTTCAAGTACACTAGGTGTTGGTTGCGGAGAATGCAAGATATAAACCTTTATAACAATGAGTCCGTTTGTTGCAACGGATCCAAAGTAGAATAATAGATATTCACAAATTTGAAAGAAAACAGTTTACTTTTGATATACATATCACTAAAAATATCTTATGTTTCACTCCAAACAGTTTACTTTTGATATAAAAATGATTGGACCAGTACTGCGATCACTCACGCAAGTTGTTTGACTTCGATATGACCCTACGCTGCTGGTATGTGTCTCGTAAGTCAAGTGGCATCATCACCTGTCCACTTCCTGCAGCACATATTCGCTTCTCCATCTTTGTCCGCTCTTCCATCCCCGCTAAGGCACCTCCCCCCTTGTCCGAAACCCAAGCACTAACAATGGCAGAACCGAGCAGCGTTCGCCGAAAGAGTGGCTGGAATTCGCTCCCCACAGAGGTAATCAAGCTCATTGTTTCGCGTGTGGACAATCTCAGTACCATGCCGCTCGCCGCGTGCTTGTCGGGGCTGTACTGTTTACTCAAAGCCCTCAGGCCGGAGCTTTTTAAGCCAGCTTCTTGCTTGCTGATGCCGCCTGATCTTCAGAAATGGCATGTCACGCAGCATAATGATCGTAGGGTGGCAAGCATGAACCCCCTTGACTGCGATCCGATCCCCGCCACCCTCAACTACATTAATGGTATGTACTGGGTCCGCATGAACACGTCTTGGACGGTGCTCGTCGACGGCCGTGGCCGCCGTAGCTGGATGCTCGTGGAAGTCTACACCCGGTGATTGATCCCCCTTTCTTCGGTTAACACTGCACTGCTTTGGCACCGCGGCCCAGAATACTCAGAATCTTACAGTAGCCAACATGATACCAAGTTTGATTTGCTCAAGGTTGTAATCTGCCAAGTGCCCACAAGATCTGTGAATTATAAAGACTTCAGGCTAATTGCGTTCTTCAACCGTGGTCTCGCCTATCTAATAGGTCACTGCGGTAAGTGGATAAATCTGCACGTCCATCGCAGGATCATACATCCTCCATGGTTCTCTGATGCCATTGAACACAAGGACTTCATTTACGCTGTCGACTCCTTCTATGGTTGGATGTATTGCTGGCCTACTACAGTCATCACCACAAACGGTTGTTACAGCAGTATGTTACTTTCCTATGATATCATGATGGCTTTCTTATATTACTGTCAACATTTACTGAAAAAATATTCATGCTCATAACATGTTGTTCTTAAGATTGACTACATCAAGAGCCCTTTTTTATTTGACTCCAACTTTTTTTTGAGGGTTGTTTGACTCCAACTTGATATGATGTTGTAGGCCTCCTGGTGTCCCTACCCTTCCTAATCCTAGAACCTTTCAAAGAAAAGCGGCATGGCAGTTGCAGGTGGTTCCTGGCTCGATCAGACGATGGCGAACGATTGATGATCGTTCGCATGCACCGGACGTGTTGTTTCATGGAATACAATCACAGTCACTGCAAGGTCTTGGAGCAGGATCCCAGCTTCTCTTGGCCTTCAGGAATTTTTGACCGGAGGTTCGTAAGTAGCCTTGGTATACGCTCTCTATTTGTCGGACTGAATTATCCAATTAACCAAGAGATAACCGACAGCAAGGATCATGATGGCAGCGCGATTTCGTTCATCAGGGAAAACTGTGTGTACACAGCATACCATGCGTCTCTGCATGCACCATACCCTGATATGTGCCGCCACGCTCTATAGCCCAAAGTAGGAGAGAGGGTCGCAAGTATCAGACTTTGACCTGCTGGCTGGAGTTTCTCCCGTCAGGCACCCATCTGGTTCAAGCCGTCAGCCAATTTCCACAGCTTAATAAATAGTAACGTCTAACTAAGCCAGTTAGTTAGATGCGTACACTTGGTGTAGTAGGATCTTTACTTAGTTTGATGCATACACTTGTTCTTTTTTGGTAGCCCTTTTGTAATGATGGCTGATGTTTGGTTTGGAAGAGAGAGTTGCGTCTTCACTCTTCTGGCATGCTTAGTGCTTCTGTTGCACCCCCAGCCCTGGTTGCTGCTGCTGCTGTTTTCAATGTACAATCAGTAGTATATTTTGTCTGTTGGTTGAATAAATGTGTTGTTAGAACGACAAACACAATGTTTTGGAAGTCGTTGCATGGTTCGATCCTTTAGTGCCCCGTACCGTACGTAGTGCATACTATTTTTCGTACAGAACACATTTTCCACTTGTTGATAACATGCAGCCCATTGATGAAGGCCCAATACAGAAGCCCATAATTAACTAGAAGGGAGTCTCTCGCATGAATAAGGCCCAGGTACATGCTCATGGTCCCCTAAACATAAATAAGAAAAATAAATAAATAAAGCTAAATGCTCATGCACCAGTTCTTTAAATTCACGATTTAGCAGGAGGATATTATTTCCTATGATAGTGTCGTTACATTCAGTCGATATTATTCTTCGGCAAAGATAGCGACCAGTCTTCTTTCTCCCAGCATTTTCTTCCTGCAACCAGCGGACCCATGCAAATCGTAGTAAATGTCGTAAATAGACCCGATCCATTTTTATTTTTCAATAAGAATGTGCAACCCAGCCCAGCACATTGGCGACAACACTTTATCCTCCACCTTGGTGCGCTCGCCGCGGCGCCGCCGTCCGACCCTGTCAACATAGTTTTTTTTGAAACAGTCCCTATCAACATAGTGAATCGGGAGAGGACTGTAGTTGTGAGTATGATAGTACGGACCCACCAGGTCCACTCCTGAACACACGCAAGCGCCTCTTTTACTACTCAGATGAACACCTCGTTTTTTTACTCTAATCCACCCTGCTGATATCTGGAACTCACATCATTTTCAACATATCGTCAATTAACGATAGAATTGCACAACTTTTTAGTAGTAATTTGGAGGAGCAGGCTATAAACTGGGTTGTGCGGTCTCTGTGGCCCGTCTAACAACATGACTAGCCCAACAGTTTTTTCTTTTGGAAAATAGGTAGCCCAGTATTTCTTTTTGAAGAATACCCAAGCTAGGCCTATTTGTTTTCTCCAACTTACTGGGCTACAAATATTTCAAGACGAGGAGGGATGCATTCCGGCCTGGCCAAAGAGTATGGTCAGTGTCTGTTAAAAGTAATATCAAAAGGGGTTGAAAATTCCAAAAAATTATAGCAAATGGGATATTAGTTTCTTTTTTTGTTTTTGTTCTTCACTGATATCTTATACTCCCTCTGTCCCAAAATTCTTGTCTTAGATTAGTCTAGATATGGATGTCTCTAATACCAAAACGTGACTTGATACATCCGTATTTAGACAAATCTAAGACAGGAATTTTGCGACGGAGGGAGTATTTCATTGGATTTAACATGACATAGTACTAATTTATTTTTAAATTTGTTTTACTATGGCTACTAATTTTTGGATTAAGAATATTTTCCCCAGCAAAAAATTGCGAAATTTCAAAATTTCCCACATATTTAGTTAATTTGTTTAACCCTCCTACTGACCAGAAATGGGCAACAATTCTAAAAATGGAAAACGGGCTGCAATAAATTCCATATGAATTAGAAAATGAGTAAAAATTATAAAAATAAATAGAAAATGGGCTGTACATGCCACAAATTTCGAGGCTGACTTGTTTACGCAAGGCTTTGTCAGTCAACACACAATTCTAGCAGCAGTGACTGTTGGATGTCCATCCAACGGCCGACGTGCTTCTTCAATCTCTGATCTTCTTGCTCCAGCCGCCTAAACTAGCGCCGGCGGGACTGCCTGCTCCCTCCTCTTGTGGCCCACTGTGATGCCGGGCAGGCTTCCTCGGCCCAGCCTACTCCCTCCGCTAGGCTGGCTGCACGCAGTCAACTGCCTTTTTATTACGCGAAAAAAATGATTCCTCCCAGTGACATCTGGGGCGCACCAGTTGGGAGGCTGACCTGTGGGCCTACTAAGTTGACGCGTACGCAGGGCTCGTCAACTTAGTCAACAAACGATTCTAGCAGCAGTAACCGTTGGATTTGGCTCGAACGGTCCTGCTGCTTCTTCAATCGCTGCTCTTCTTGCACTAGCCACCCAAACCAGCACCGGCGAGACCACCTGCTCCTGCCTCCAGTGGCCGGCTGTGCTACCGTTGAGGCCTCACCGCCCCTACTACTCCCACCACTAGCCAGGCCCTGCGGCGACGGCAGCCTCACACCGCAGCTGAACCAGTGAACCCTCGTACTCCTCTCCACATGGGCATCCACTGCTGCGTCTTCCCCGGCTCCGCGTCGTCCCCTTCCTAGGCCTCGCCGCCGTGCACCTCCTTGGTGCTCTCGGCACGGCATGGTCAATGTGGTCAACGACCAACTTCCATCGGAAGACTACTATACGTGGAGAGGTTGACAGCTGGGTCCACAGCCGCAGCTGGGTCCACGGCCACAACCCAGTTTTCTTGTGATTTGCCAAGTAAGTCGCTTTGTCACGCTTGTTCGGCTACAAATCTTTCAAGACAAGGAGAGCTTCATTCGGCTGGCCGAGAAAATGGCCTATCAGTAATGAGAAATGGGTTGTACATTTTGAAAACACATCAAACCGGCAATTAGTTTCAAATTTCTTTTTTTCATTTCGAGATTTTAAATTGCATTGATTTTTATGCATGGATAATTTGTTGGATTTTATATTGATATATATATATATATATTTATTTATTTATTTTTAAAATCAGTTTGAACGTGACTCGAAATTTCCGGATTAAAAACAGTTCGGACCGCACCGAAATATGCAAAATTTCATATAATTTTATAACCGTGGCCACAATATGGGCTGTAATGCTAACAAAAAGAATATGGGCTCCAAAAAACACTTAAGAATTAGCAAATGGGCTGTAAATTATTAGAAATAATGGAAGATGGGTTGTATGCTGTTTTCCACAGATTTGAGGCTTTCCTAAAAAAAGGTTGACGCACAAGCAGTGACTGTTGGATGTCCATCCAACGGCTATCGTGCTTCTTCAATCTCTGCTCTTCCTGCTCCAACCGCTCAAACAAGCGCCGATGGGACTTCCTGCTCCCTCCTCCCCGCGGCCGGCTGCACTGCCGCGCAGGCCTCACCGCCCCACCATACTCCCGTCGCTGGCCTAGCCATCCCTGTACTCAGCCACACCTGCTGTTATTCTCTGGCGACGGCAGACGAACCAGTAAACCCTCGTACAGTCGTACTCCCCTCCGCGTGGGAAAGAACTTCCGAGTCTTCCCTGGCTCCATGTCGTTCCCTTCCTAGGCCTCGCCGTCATCCACCGCGCGCCCTGATGCTCTTGGCGCGGCCTGGTCAACGTGGTCAATGACTGACATGCATCTGAAGTGGACTGTGCGTGGAGATGCTGACATTTGGGTCCACGGCCGCATGTAGGAAATGCCTCCTTATTACGCTCAAAATAATGATTCCTCCACCTTACATCTGGGACCCACCGAAAGGGCCGCTGTATTTCACGAAAAAATGTTACCGCCGCTGACAGCTTGGACCCACCAGCTATATCTTCGCATGCAAGAAAGTGCCTCCTTATTACGCACAAAAAAATGAATACCCCCTGCTAGCTAGGACCCAGTATAGTGGGAGGCTGACTTGTGGGCCTACTAAGTTGACAGGGACAGAGGGCTTTCTTAACTTAGTCAATATGCATGATTCAAACTCCATTGACCGTACGATGTCCATCCAACGCCCGTAGTGCTTCTTCAACCTCTGGTCTTCTTGCTCTAGCCGCCCAAACAAGCATCGGTCGTGCCTCGTCCTCCTGCCTCCCGTGGCCGGCTGCGATGCCGCGGAGGCCTCGCCGCCCCCTACTACTCCCACCGTTGGCCAGGCCATCCCTCTACTCACCCACACCCCCTGTTATTCTATGGCGACAGCAGCCTCACACCGCAGCCGAACCAGTGAACCCTCGTACTCCTCTCCGCGCGGGCTTCCACTGCCGCGTCTTCCCCGGCTCCACGTCGTCCCCTTCCTAGGCCTCCCCGTCGTCCACCGCCCTGGTGCTCTCGGCGCGGTGTGGTCAACGTAGTCAAGCAACGACTTCCATCGGAAGAGTACTGTATGTGGAGAGGCTGATAGCTGGGTCCACGGCCGCAGCAAGGAAGTGCCCCCTTATTACGCGCAAAATAATTATTCCTCCACCTGACAGCTGGGACCCACTGGACGGGCCACTGTATTTCATGAAAAAAACATTTCCCCCTGACTGTTGGGACCCACCAGCTACATCTTCGCATGCAAGGAAGTGTGTCCGGGCAAAAAAACGATTCGCCCCCCTGACTGCCGGGACCCACCAGCTACATCTTCACATGCAAGGAAGTGCCTGACAGTCGGGGCCCACCTGGTCGAAGGGTACGTTGCATTGTCATTCTGGTCGCGAACGTGTACGTACATACTGGTCGATGTAGAGGCGCGCACGTAGCATGTACACATATGTACAACGGCCAGGGTGCAAGAAAGTAAATACGGCCATGTACGTACATACGGGCGGGGTCTCGAACGCCTACTCGCGCGTACGTATGGCCAGGGCTCGTGTACATGGCAAAGTCGGAAAGAAGAAACAATGTTGTCGTCGTCGTGTTCATGGAGAGCCAACTGGCTGGGTCAGAACGGAATGCGTCGTCGTGTTCATCGGGAGGGCTTGGACGGAACATCCGATGGAAACGAGGCCTGGCGTACCGCAGAACGGAGGAAACGGCCTTGTGTTCGACCAGCCACGTTCGAACCAGGATCCTGTTCATCGGGAGGGGTCTGGCATACCGCAAAACGGAGGAAACTGACCTCCTACGGTCGAAACGGCGGTCCTGTTGATCGGGAGGGGTGTGGCGTACCGCAAAACGGAGGAAACATACTTGTGTTGGAGCGTTATGGTCGAAATGGGGGTCCTGATCATCGGGAGGGGTGTGGCTTAACACAAAACGGGACTCCACGGGATATTGTTCATCTGCACTATTGACCCCCTCCAGACTCCACGGGCTACTGTTCATCCACCGTCGACCTCCTCCAGCCTCCACCTGCGTCTGTTCATCCACGGGCTCCTGTTCTTCCAGCCTCCACCGCGCGCTACTCCACCGGCTACTATTCAACAGCCCTCTCCACGGGCTCCTGTTCAACCACCCCTTCATGGGCTACTGTTCATCCAGCCCTCCACAGTCTACTGTTCATCCAGCCCTCCATAGGGTGGTCCTATTCATCTAGCCCCAACCGGCTCGATCGATCGGGGTCCTCTTCATCCAGAGGCAACACTACGCGGTCCTGTTCATCCACCCCCACCGGGAACTGTTCATCCAACCCCCCCCCCCCAGCAACGCTCACTGTTCATCGAGAGGCAACACCACGGGGTCCTGTTCATCCACCCCCACCGGGAACTGTTCATCCAAACCCCCCGGCAACGCTCACTGTTCAGCCAGAGGCAGCATCGATCGGCTTCAGTTAGTAGCAATAGCAAAGGAATCGCTTGATCGGGTTCAGTTAACAGCCATCGATCGATCGCTCGGGTTCAGTAATGCGTGGCCTGCAGTGCAATCGCTCGGGTACAGTTAGAGCACAATGCCTCGCACCCACACGCGTGCGTGTACGAGAGAAACGCGCAACACACGGCCCCGACCACCCACTGTTACCGGGAACACCCTGATATTTTCCTCGCCCTCGCTTCTACCACGTTTTTTCCGTCATGGACGTCCCAAAGAATGTCATGCAGCTGCGTCTCCGGCCCGCCCAGGACGAAAAGCCCATTTTCTGTCATAATTTTTTGTCATAGAAGTAGGACCCCACCACATCTATGATGATACCGGGTTTTGTCACAATTATCGTCATAGAAGTGTCATAAGTATGACAGAATTTTTTTTCGTTCGGCCCAAAATGTCACAGATGTTTATTTTTTGTAGTGAATCTGTCATGCTTCATCGTTGTCTTCTGGAAGTTCTTTCTTGAGAATATATGCGATATATGGTACTGTCTAGTCAGGAATGACGACAAAAACCTCCATGACTAAGTCAACCACGGCTGGGACTTCAACTTCAGTCGGATCAATAGAACTCTTGGGCTGTGGGGGTTCTTCTGTGAAGGGATCCTCTTGAACTGATGGTGTGTGAAGATGCTCCAAAAACACATTGCTGGGAATGGGCTCTCTCTTGGAACCTATCTTTGCCAGGTCATCTGATGCCTGGTTCTTCAGTCGGGGAATGTGGTGGAGCTCTAGGCCTTCAAACTTCTTTTCTAGCTTTCTTACTGGATTGCAATAACCAGTCATAGCTGGACTTCTGACATCCCACTCTTTCATCACTTGATTGACCACCAAATCCGAGTCACCGTAGACCATTAGGCGACGGACGCCGAGTGAAATGGCCATTCGCAACCCGTATAGAAGTGCTTCATATTCGGCTTCATTGTTGGAGGAATCAAAGTGAATCTGAAGGACATACCTGAGTTTGTCGCCTCACGGAGATACCAGAACTACTCTAGCACCAGAACCATTTAGCATCTTGGATCCATCAAAAACATAGTCCAATGTTCTGACTGAACTTGAGTCAGTTGTTGCTGTTCAATCCACTCGATGAGGAAATCTTCTATTGCTTGGGACTTGATTGCTGTCTTTGCCTCAAACTTGATATCCAACGAAAGGAGTTCAATCGCCCACTTTGCCACTCAACCAGTTGCATCTCTGTTGTTCAGAATTTCTGACAATGGAGCATCGCTGACGACTGTGATGGAATGATCTGAGAAATAATGTGCCACTTTCTTCGAAGTCAAGTAAATTCCATAGACAAGCTTCTGATAAGCCGGATATCTCTTCTTGGACAGAGTTAAGACTTCAGAAATATAATACACTGGGCGCTGAACCTTATAGGCTTTACCTTCTTCTTCCCGCTCGACCATGAGTACTGTACTGACAACTTGTCCAGTGGCTGCAATATAAAGCAGTAAAGGCTCTTTGCTGATTGGAGCAGCGAGCACCGGCTAGGTGGAAAGCAGGGTTTTGAGCTCTACAAACGCTGCGTCAGCTTCAGGAGTCCGCTCGAACTTATTAGATTTCTTCATCAATCGGTAAAGAGGTAATGCCTTTTCACTGAGATGAGAGATGAACCGACTCAAAGCGGCCAAACAACCAGTAAGCTTCTGAACGTCGTGTATGCGCACAGGGCGTTTCATTCGGAGTATTGCACCAACTTTCTCTGGGTTTGCATCGATACCTCGTCCGGAAACAAGAAAACCGAGTAACTTTCCACCTGGAACTCCAAATGTACACTTTGACGGGTTAAGCTTGATATCATATCTTCTCAAATTGGCAAAGGTTTCAGTGAGGTTAGTCAGCAGGTTGGAACCTTTTCGCGACTTAACCACGATGTCATCCATGTATGCTTCCACATTCCGACTGATTTGAGTGAGCAGGCACTTCTGTATCATACACATGAATGTGGCGCCAGCATTCTTGAGACCAAAGGGCATGGTAACATAGCAAAAGCACCCGAATGGGGTGATGAAAGATGTTTTTATTTCATCGGGTCCATACAATCAGATCTGATGATACCTGGAGTATGCGTCCAGAAAGGACAACCGCTCACATCCCGCAGTCGAGTCGACTATTTGATCGATGCAAGGGAGAGGGAAGTGATCTTTCGGGCAGGCCCGATTAATATGCTTGAAGTCAATACACATACGGAGTGAATCATCCTTCTTGGGAACCATGGCGACATTGGCGAGCCACTCGGAGTGGTAAATCTCTCGAATGAACTCAGTCGCCAAAAGCCAAGCCACTTCCTCGCCAATTGCCTTTCTTTTCTCCACAGCGGACCATCGGAGGTGTTCTTTGACAGGTCTTGCTTTTGGGTCGACTCGCAAATAGTGCCCGACCAGTTCTCTGGGTACACCTAGCATGTCAGATGGTTTCCATGAAAAGATGTCCCAGTTCTCATGGAGGAACTGGATGAGCGCTTCTTCCTATTTGCTATCGAGTGTTGTTGATATATGAGTCGTAGCAGCATTGGGATCAGTCGGGTGAATATGAACTGACTTTGTTTCACCAGACGACTTAAATGCAGACTCTGAAGCAGGCTTTTTAGCTCTCAACAAATCACTCGGATCTATTGTCTTCTTGTATTCTTCCATTTCTATTGCTGCCATCTGTTCATCGGCAATCTTCGAGCCCTTTTGGAAGCACTCTTCTGCTCACTACCAATTACCAGTGACTGTGATCACGCCCCTAGGGCTAGGCATCTTGAGTTTGAGATACACATAACATGGTCGAGCCATGAACGGGGCATACACAGTTTTGCCCAGGATAGCATGATAGGCACCGTGAAAATCCACGACTTCAAATGTCAACTTTTCCTTATGGTAATTCTTTGAATCATCAAAAGCCACATCAAGAGTGATCTGGCCGACTCAATCGGCTTTCTTTCCAGGTATAACTCCGTGGAACCGCATGTTGCTCTCGCTGAGTTTGGACATCGGGATGCCCATCCCTCAGAAGGTCTTAGCATACAAATTGTTCAATCCGCTGCCACCATCCATCAAGACTTTGGCCAATCGGGTGCCCCCAATGACCGGATCGACCACCAACGCTTTCCTCCCAGGGGTGGCAATGTGCGGCGGGTGGTCCGACTGGTCGAATGTGATAGGAGTCTTTGACCATTTTAGATACTTCATTATCGTCAGAGCGACCATGTTTACTTCCCTGTTGATGACTTTCAGTCGACTTTTGCTTTCGACGTCAGCAAAGATCACCAAAGTGGAATTAACATTGGGAAATCCTTCATCATCCTCTTCTTTATCCTCATCCTTATTAGATTCCTTCTCTTTTTCACTGGGTTTCTTTTCTCGGAACTGCTGTATAAGGACTCGGCACTGTCGAGTGGTATGCTTGGGATAGATTAGATTACCCTATTCATCTATCTTAATGTGAATGTGACATGGAAAATCCAACACGTAATTCCCGGTTGAATCATTCACCTCCTTGGGGGTCCAGGGCCCTTTAGGTTTTCCTTTAGCTTTTCCTTGGGTTGCGACCGCAACCTCTCCAAGGCCCGCAGGTTCTGCTTTGCACTTCTGCTTCCGATTGAAATTACCTCCTCCAGTGTCTTGGCCGACTGGTTTGCTCCTGCCGCTGCGGACCGGTCTTCTTCTTCATCGTTTGCGTATCGAGTGGCTATCTGCATCATTCGGGTCAAAGACATATCTCCTGTCTGACTGAATTTCAGGTTGAGTTCCCATACCGAACGCCCTCCTTGAAGGGACAAACTGCTTGGTGCTGAGACACATTCTTCACCGTGTGATGCAAAGTGGACCACCTCTGGATGTAATCCCTCAAAGTTTCATTCGGTTTTTGCACACAATGTTGCAATTCTAACAATCCTACTGGCCATTTGCACGTGCCCTCGGACGTTCTGACGAACACTTGAGCCAACTCCTCCCAGCTGAAAATACTGCTCGGGGTCAACTGATTCAACCAAGCTCTAGCCGACCCTTCAAGCATCAGGGGCAGATGCTTCATGGCCACTTCATCGTTTCCTCCACCGATCTGCACAGCCACTCGATAGTCCTCAAGCCAGGTGTCAGGCTTTGATTCACCAGTGAACTTATTGACCCCAGTCGCCAACCTGAAGTTGGGAGGGATCTTTGCAGCCCTGATGGCTCTGCTAAAACACTCCGGACCAGAAACATGCACTCTGCTTCCAGTCGGGCGATCTCTGTCTTGCCCTTCTCTATGTGCTCAATTCCTGTCCACCAAACCTCATACCAAACTGCACCTTGCATCAAATCCTGGTTCTCTTGGGTCGACTGGCCTCCTCTGCTCTTCATTGTACGGGCGCCTATCATCATAATGCCGGGGCACGTATGATTCTCCCCTCGGAGGGTTGTAGGCACTCGACGGCGGTCATCACGGTCGAGCCAATGATTGTGCTGCTCATGGTTCCGACCCAACTACTGCTCATGGTTCCGACCCAACTACTGCTCTTGGCAATGCCCTCGTCCTTCATGCTGTGGAGGCGATCTTGGGCTGTGAGCCGACTGAACGGTGTCACCAACTACAGATCTGCTATGGATTCTCTTACGCGACTGAGACACTGCAATATTCTGCTCTCCCGCTGCTCGGAGCAGCGCTCTGATCTGCATCAAACCTCTACCAGCTTCCGACTGGGACGGCTGAATAGATTCTGCTATACGGGCCGCAGCACTAAGATTCTGAATCGGAGTGCGGTATACCTGTGGTTCAGGTGGAAATAGATGGCGCTACCGTCGACTGGACTCAGGGATCTGTCGGTGAGCACGGTCGTCGAGTGCACGCTGAAGGTTCTCTAGTCGGGTGCGCTCAGCCAAAGTGGCCAAATGCGCCGTCTCCAAGGCCCAAGCCTCAGAGGACTTGCCGACAATGGGCGTGTGGAGGGCCTCCACATTGCGGCGATGAAGTTCCTCCCTCTGCTGAGAAGAGAGAGTTTCGGGGTGGTACTCTTCATGAACCCGCGATGGATCGCCGGCGCCGTCATCGCCACTATTGCGACGCATGCCAGACGGACTGCAAGGCGTGTCAACCATCAGGACCTCCGTCGCGGGGTCGCTGCTGTCGCACTCGGACAAGGTCTCGACGGAGCCAGTCGACAGGTCGAATAGGCCGTAGAGAGATTCATCAGGCTCGATTGCCGCGACTTGAGGGGTGGCCGACTGACGCGCCACTACATGCTTCACGCACCGCTGTAGCCATGACCGACCGGATCGCTTGTGACGGCAAACAGCAGGGAGCGAAGATGCCGCGGGGGCCGACCAATACTGAGTCAACGGTTGCCGCAGAAGGACGCCGCGAAGGCACGTGCGAAAGTGTGTCGCCCCGCGGACGGGGAGCGCCTCGACATCGAGAGGAGCTTCCTGAAGCCAAGCAGAGTTGTCGACGATGAAGACGAGCGCCCCAAGATGGATCTCGCAGCCCTCAGCCAAACCTCAGCTGGAAACCATGATGAAAGGACTCGGAGAAATCGCAACCTCACCAGAAAGTCGCTCAGACACCTGCCCCACGGTGGGCGCCAACTGTCGTGGTTCTAAGTATGATAGTAAAGTAGGGGGTAGGAATGTAAAGGCAAGATCCTAGCTACGGTGAGATTGTGCACGCAAGATGTACGAGTTCAGGCCCTTCACGGTGGAAGTAACATCCCTACGTCTTGGTGCCCGGAGGCTTGGTCGATTGGATTATGCGTGAAGTTACAGGGGGTCCGAACCCTTGTGCCAAAGGAGGGGGTGGCTTATATAGAGTGCGCCAGGACCCCCGCCATCCCATGTTACTTAGGGTTCAATGTACGTTAAGTCCAAACTCATTGTTTCAAATGAAGTCCAAACTCATAACTCAAATATTCGCCTCCACGATCAGATCGTAGAAACTTGATTTTCTTGTTACGATGACTTTCCACTTCCCTCTGAAATTCTTTGAACTTTTCAAATGTTTTAGACTTATGTTTCATCAAGTAGATATACCCATATCTACTCAAATCATCTATGAAGGTGAGAAAATAACGATATCTTCCATGAGCTTCAATGTTCATTGGACCACATACATCAGTATGTATGATTTCTAATAACTTTGTTGCTCGCTCCATTGTTCCGGAGAACGGAGTTTTAGTCATCTTGCCCATGAGGCATGGTTCGCAATTACCAAGTGATTCATAATCAAGTGATTCTAGAAGTCCATCAGAATGGAGTTCCTTCATGCGCTTTACACCAATATGACCTAAACGGTAGTCCCACAAATAAGTTGCACTATCATTATCAACTCTGCATCTTTTGGCTTCAATACTATGAACATGTGTATCACTACTATCAACATTTAGTAAAAATAGACCACTCATCAAGGGTGCATGACCATAAAAGATATTACTCATATAAATAGAACAACCATTATTCTCTGATTTAAATGAATAACCTTCTCGCATAAAACAAGATCCAGATATAATGTTCATGCTCAACGCTGGCACCAAATAACAATTATTTAGGTCTAAAACTAATCCCGAAGGTAGATGTAGAGGTAGCTGCCGATGGCGATCACATCGACTTTGGAACCATTTCCCACGCGCATCGTCACCTCATCCTTAGAGAATCTTCGCTTAATCCGTAGCCCCTGTTTCAAGTTGCAAATGTTAGCAACTGAACCAGTATCAAATACCCAGGCACTACTGCGAGCATTACTAAGGTACACATCAATAACATGTATATCAAATATACCTTTCGCTTTGCCATCCTTCTTCTCCGCCAAATACTTGGGGCAGTTCCGGTTCCAGTGACTAGTTCCTTTGAAGTAGAAGCACTCAGTCTCAGTCTTAGGTCCAGACTTGGGTTTCTTCACTTGAGCAGCAACTGGCTTGGTGTTCTTCTTGAAGTTCCCCTTCTTCCCTTTACCCTTTTTCTTGAAACTGGTGGTCTTGTGGACCATCCACACTTGATGATCCTTCTAGATTTCTACCTCCGCAGCCTTTAGCATTGCAAAGAGCTTAGGAATCGTCTTATCCATCCCTTGCATAATATAGTTCATCACAAAGCTCTTGTAGCTTGGTGGCAGTGATTGAAGAACTCTGTCAATGATACTATCACCAGGAAGATTAACTCCCAGTTGAGTCAAGTGGTTGTGGTACCCAGACATTCTGAGTATATGTTCAATGACAGAACTATTCTCCTCCATCTTGCAGCTGTAGAACTTATTGGAGACATCATATCTCTCAAACCGGGCATTTGCTTGAAATATTAACTTCAACTCCTGGAACATCTCATATGCTCCATGACGTTCAAAACATCGTTGAAGTCCCAGTTCTAAGACGTAAAGCATGGCACACTGAACTATCAAGTAGTCATCAGCTTTGCT
This sequence comes from Triticum urartu, assembly GCF_056163025.1. NCBI lineage: Eukaryota > Viridiplantae > Streptophyta > Magnoliopsida > Poales > Poaceae > Triticum > Triticum urartu. The sequence continues at coordinate 92,954,666 of NC_141873.1, read as the reverse complement.
CTGCTAGGTGTTCATAACATCTGGCGTTGCTCCTACAGCGGATTTGTCACCTAACGGTGCTTCCAGGACGTAATTCTTCTGTGCAGCAATGAGGATAATCCTCAAGTTACGGACCTAGTCCGTGTAGTTGCTACCATCATCTTTCAACTTAGCTTTCTCTAGGAACGCATTAAAATTCAACGGAACAACATCACGGGCCATCTATCTACAACAACATAGACATGCAAAATACTATCAGGTACTAAGTTCATGATAAATTAAAGTTCAATTGATCAAATTACTTAAGAACCTCCACTTAGATAGACATCTCTCTAATCATCTAAGTGATCAGGTGATCCATATCAAGTAAACCATGTCCGATCATCACGTGAGATGGAGTAGTTTTCAATGGTGAACATCACTATGTTGATCATATCTACTATATGATTCACGCTCGACCTTTCGGTCTCCAATGTTCCGAGGCCATATCTGCATATGCTAGGTGTCGTGGTTCTAAGTCTGACAGTAAAGTAGGGGGTGGGAATGTAAAGGCAAGATCCTAGCTATGATGAGATTGTGCAGGAAAGATGGACGAGTTCAGGCCCTTCACGGTGGAAGTAACAGCCCTACGTCTCGGTGCCCGGAGGCTTGGTCGATTGGATTATGCATGAAGTTACAGGGGGTCCGAACCCTTGTGCCAGAGGAGGGGGCGGCTTATATAGAGTGCGCCAGGACCCCCACCATCCCATGTTACACAGGGTTGAATGTACGTTAAGACATGACGTTATTGGTAACGCGAGCATTAAAGTCATATAACTGATCATTAATACTACGGAGTGAATGCTGGACCATTGCTGCTTGGGGTGACTTTAGGCCTTCTATACTTCGAGTGGTTTCTTGTACATTCGAGTGATGATATGCCAGTCGAATGGAATTGGGATATCCGAATGGAGATGTTGGTCAAGTGGGCACGCACTCTAGTGATTCCAGTCAGTTTAAACTTGCTGTCCTTTAATTGTGTTTGAATGTAGGGCAGTGTCCTTGGGAGGGATGCTTTGATCAGGTCTATTGCCCTACCCTAGGTACACGACATCGTCACTAGGCTCATCAAGTTTAACCCGAGTATTTCGTGTGTGCAAAACTGGCTTGCACCCGTTGTATGTGAACGTAGAGCTTTTCACACCCGATCATCACGTAGTGTCTCGGCACGACGAACTGTAGCAACAGTGCATACTCAGGGAGAACACTTATACCTTGAAATTTGGTGAGAGATTATCTTATAATGCTACCAGCGAACTAAGCAAAACAAGATGCATGAAGGATAAACATCACATGCAATCAATATAAGTGATATGATATGGCCATCATCATCTTGTGCCTTTGATCTCCATCTCCAAAGCACCGTCATGATCACCATCCTCACCGGCTTGACACCTTGATCTCCATCGAAGCATCGTTGTCATCTCGCCAACTATTGCTTCTTCGACTATCGCTACCGCTTAGTGGTAAAGTAAAGCAATTACATGGCGATTGCATTTCATACAGTAAAGCGAAAACCATATGGCTCCTGCCAGTTGCCGATAACTGTGTTAAAAAACATGATCATCTCATACAATAAAATTTAGCATCATGGCTTGAACATATCACATCACAACATGCCCTGCAAAAACAAGTTAGACGTCCTCTACTTTGTTGTTGCAAGTTTTACGTGGCTGCTATGGGCTGAGCAAGAACCGTTCTTACCTATGCATCGAAAACCACAATGTGGTATAGTGATTACTTTTTGATCTTCAGAAAGAACCCTGTTCATTGAATCTGATTCAACTAAAGCTGGAGAAACAAACACCCACTAGCCACCTGTGTGCGAAGCACGTCGGTAGAACCAGTCTTGTGTAAGCGTACGCGTAATGTCGATCTGGGCCGCTTCGTCCAACAATGCCGCTGAATCAAGAATCAACTAGTGACGGCAAGCAATATGTATATACCCACGCCCACAACTCCTTTGTGTTCTACTCGTGCATATAACATCTATGCATAAACCTGGCTCGGATGACACTATTGGGGAATGCGGTAATTTCAAAATTTTCCTACACACACGCAAGATCATGGTGATGCATAGCAATGAGAGGGTAGAGTATCATATACGTACCCTCGTAGACCGTGAGCGGAAGCATTATGACAACGCGGTTGATGTAGTCATACGTCTTCACGATCGACGGACCTAGCACCAAAGATACGGCACCTCCGCGATCTGCACACATTCGGCTCGGTGACGTCCCGCGAACTAACGATCCAGTAGAGCTTCGAGGGAGAGTTTCGTCAACACGACTTCATGATGACGGTGATGATGTTGCTACCGGAACAGGGCTTCGCCTAAGCACCGCTACGATATAACCGAGCTGGACTATGGTGGAGGGGGGCACCGCACACGGCTAAAAGGTCAATGATTAACTTGTTTGTCTATGGGGTGCCCCCTCCCCCGTATATAAAGGAGTGGAGGAGGGGGAGGGCCGGCCCTCCTATGGAGCGCCCCATGGGGAGTCCTACTCCCACTGGAAGGATTCCCCCCTTTCCATGTAGTAGGAGTAGGAGAAGGAAGGAGGAAAGAGGGAGAAGGAAAGGGGGGCGCCGCCCCCCTTCCTAGTCCAATTCAGACCAGAGGGGGAGGGGCGCGCGGCCTGCCCTGGCAGCCCCTCCACTCTTTCCACTAAGGCCCATAAGGCCCATTAAACTCCCTGGGGGGTTCCGCTAACCCCCCGGTACTTCGGTATATGCCCGGACTTCACTCGGAACCCTTCCGATGTCCAAACATAGTCGTCCAATATATCGATCTTTATGTCTCGACCATTTTGAGACTCCTCGTCATGTCCGTGATCAACTCCAGGACTGCGAACTACCTTCGGTATATCAAACACATAAACTCATTATACCGATCGTCACCGAACGTTAAGCGTGCGGACCCTACGGGTTCGAGAACTATGTAGACATGACCGAGACATGTCTCCGGTCAATAACCAATAGCAGAACCTGGACGCTCATATTGGTTCCTACATATTCTATGAAGATCTTTATCGGTTAAACCGCATAACGATATATGTTGTTCCCTTTGTCATCGGTATGTTACTTGCCTGAGATTTGATCGCTGGTATCTCAATACCTAGTTCAATCTTGTTACCGGCAAGTCTCTTTACTCGTTCAGTAATGCTACACCCTGTAACTAACTCATTAGCTACATTGCTTGCAAGGCTTATTGTGATGTACATTACCGAGAGGGCCCAGAGATACCTCTCCGACAATCGGAGTGACAAATTCTAATCTAGATCCATGCTAACTCAACAAACACCCTCAGAGATACCTGTAGAGCACCTTTATAATCACCCAGTTACGTTGTGACGTTTGGTAGCACACAAAGTGTTCCTTCGGTATCCGGGAGTTGCATGATCTCATAGTCATAGGAACATGTATAGTTATGGAGAAAGCAATAGCAACAAACTAAACGATTATCGTGCTAAGCTAATGGATGGGTCAAGTCAATCACATCATTCCCTAATGATGTGATCCCGTTAATCAAATGACAACTCATGTCTATTGTCAGGAAACATAACCATCATTGATTCAACGAGCTAGTCAGGTAGAGGCAAACTAGTGACACTTTGTTTGTCTATGTATTCACACATGTACTAAGTTTCCGGTTAATACAATTCTAGCATGAATAATAAACATTTATCATGATATAAGGAAATATAAATAACAACTTTATTATTGCCTCTAGGGCATATTTCCTTCAATCGTTACTTGCTCATTACAAATTATCTTGCTATCAAGCTAATCTGCTACTAACAATTTCAGCACTTGCAGACATTATCTTGCTGAAAACCACTTGTCATTTCCTTCTGCTCCTCGTTGGGTTCGACACTCTTACTTATCGAAAAGAGCTACAATTGATCCCCTATACTTGTGGGTCGTCAGGGCACAACACACCTGGGCGCGCCTGGGGGCCCAGGCGCGCCCTGGTGGGTTGTGCCCACCTCGGTGGCCTCCCGCACCGCCTCTTGGCCCTATAAATTCCCAAATATTCCAAAACCCCGGGGGTAACCCTAGATCAGAAGTTCCGCAGGCCTCTATGGCCATGAAAAACCAATCTAGACCCTGTTCCGACACCCTGCCGGAGGAGGAAATCGTCACCAGTGACCATCTTCATCATTGTGACAGCCTGATTTTTACCCTCTCTTATTTGCCTGATTTTCATTTGGATTTATTTTGAAAGTTGGGGTTTTTGTATCTTTTCATATGGACTTAAACACTTGGGTGCCCTTGGATTCAACCAAGTGCATCATTCCCCTCTCTAATCATCATTCCCCTCCTGATCCACCTCAAAATAATCTTGGGAATAAAGAAAAATATTCATTTTTCCTCTCTAAAACCCTAGCTAGTTCAATGAGCTCCAAAGTAACCCTCATTTTTCTTGCTGACAAAAATCTGAGAAAATTCCCAAATATTCTTTAAACCCTAGGGCACCTTCCCAAGCAAAAATATTTCATCACTTTTTGGAATATTTTTGCTACAAAAAATATTTTCTGTTCTGGACAGAAATGGTGGTTTCTACATCAACTACCATTTTACTTGCTCCATTGTGCCTGAATTTTCTTGTGCATCATCACCTTGGTAGATGATGGCTAGCCTCCAAAGCACAGCCCCCAACTCCCAACCATTTGACCTCAGTAACATCTCAAAGTTACTGATCAAAAACTTACCTGGCGTGTAAAATCTTCTCTACTGCATCTGGAGCCAAACCAAAGCGTGGTAATCCTCAAAACTACCATGAACATCAAGCCAGACATGATCTTTGGACATTGGTCGGCCTGAGGGAGGAGTTCACGCGGTGACCATGCGTGTCCACAATGCTAGCATGCTTATCGGCGCGCTCTAGGTGCCGCCGAGCGCTGTGTTCGTGCGTGCTCGCTTCCCTCGTCTGCCCGAGCGTGCCAAACTTCGCCACCATCCTCGTCTGAATGCTATTAACACCCCCTGGCGCTCGCCGATGCCAGAGCTCCCTGCAGCGAGCACGGGCACGGTCCGGCAACCCAATAGTGCGGTGCGCACTGTGCTTGTCGCCTTCTCCTCGTTCATGTGCTCGTCCCCGTTTGCTAACAGTCGCCGCATGAGCTGCGTCGCCTTCTCCCCCTCTCACTAACGCCGCTCGTCGCCGGGCGCCGTGGACAGGTGTCCACCGGCGGAGCCCGAACCCCCCCACTCTGCTCGCCTAAAAATGGAGCCGCCCCCAGCCTCCTCGAGCACCATCCACCACTCCCACACACCCCACAAGCGTGCAGGAAACCGTAGCCCGGTCGGGCAGGCCGCTGGCCGCCATCCTTGAGCTCGAGCTCGCCGGCGATCCCCTCTGGTCGTCGCGGTAGCTCCAGCCCCTCCCAGGCCAGGGCGATCCTTCCAGGGCCTCCGCCTCTCTCCGGTGAAGCCATCCCGTCCCCCTAGAGCCCCTGAAGTTGCCTCTGCTCGCAGTCTTCCTCATCTCCGGCGACCACCGCCCTCTGCCTCCGCTTGCGAGGTCGGTTCCGACGCCGTTTGACCACCCCTAGCTACGCTACGGGTACGGGCAGGTGCGCCTCCACCCCCTCTCTCAATCCCTCCCTCTCATTTTGGCCAAGGAGCCCTCGTCGCCGGCAAGAGCTCTGGCGAAGCCACGACCCCCTCTGTTTCCTTCTCCCCTCCTTCTCACCTGACTAGTGGGGCCCGCTAGTCAGCCACTCAGTACGTGCGCGAAGCGGTACGAGTGGTGGCACCCTGAGGCTTTACGCCTTCGACGTCACCCCCCTAGTATGTTTTATTTAAATTCAAATTCAATCCATTTCCAGAGAGCTTCAAACAGCTATAACTCTTGAACCATAAGTCCAAATGACTTGATTCTTTTTGTATTATGTTCGTTGCAAAGAAATCTAGCAGCTCACCAAAAATGAGATTTTTCTGAGTTGTCTAGAATTTCTGGTGATTTTCAGAAGAGTTCTTGATATTTTCTTCTTGTGCTTAAATTTATTTTCAGAGGGTGAGGCTTGTCTTATATTCTATCAAGTATTTGTTAGTCATTATGCTTGATTTACAGAATGTTTGGAACTAGTTTAGTTATTAAACAAAGTCTAAGGCCTACTTGTGGTAATGATAAAATGATTTGTTATGCATATGAGTAATTACTTAAAGTTATTTTTTTGCATAAATAAAATAGTTAAATTTTCTAGAAAATATTCTGTTAAGTACTTGTTTAGCCATTTACAGAATGTTTGAACCTAACTTGGTTAGTAAAGAAATTAGGATTTGATTGTGGTGATGATAGTAAATTTTTGCTATGCATAGGAGAAATTAATCGAAGTTATTTTCTTGGATGAGAAAATAATAATACTTTCTGCAAAATATATTGTTAAAGTGGGAGTTACCCTGTCCAGGAAAGTAATATAAGTTGTTGATACTTATGCTTAGTGTGAATATGGTTGACATCAGTCATTTTCGTTAATATGTGATGCATGTGTAGTATTGCATTTCATGGCATGCTATGACACCGGTCATTTTCATTTTAAGTTGAACCTGAATATAACTCAACTTGAATATATCGTTGACTGGGTCATGGTGCCACTGAATCGAGATTTTCCCAGTGCAACCACATTTGCCTTTGTTGGAAGGCCTTGATTCGGTCCATTGACATGCCTCTGGTCGGTGCCTCCAACTAGGGAAGGTTATGGGCATGCTTACCCTGGCCCGGTAAGCAAGCATAACCTTGTGTGCCCATTGTTGAGATTATGGTACCGGGTCCCCGAGTGGGATCGTTTTGGCCACAACGGTGGTCGATGTGTCTTTGGTAGACATGGGGCCACCCAGGACTAGCCCGTTGGGGATTGGGTCGGAGTGGCCGGGAGAGTGCCATGGCAATGGAAGGGTTTCATCGGAATGCCATTGGTCCACCCGAATGGGAGTGTGAGGCCATGGGTTCCATGGTGTGGGTACAGTGCGCTACCTCTGCAGAGTGTATAATCTGTCGATTGCCGAGTCCACAGTCACGGACGCCTCATAGTAGGTCCCACCATGAGTCAACGTTTAATAAACTTGCACACTAAGTCATGAAATTTGCACTGTTGATGATGGCGGAAAGGCCATCGAGATGTTCGAGACCAAATATTGGTCGTGGCTGTGATCTCCGTAAGGATCACGAGTTACTCTCGTCAAGACCACGATGGTGGTTTGTTTGTGATCCGAGAACGATCACGGATGGTAAGTCGGTCCCGAGGGACGTTTATCACAAGAGCATGATCACAGCATGTTGGAACATTATTGCATTCATAGCTGGTTAATTATCATGATATCATTTGTCATTATGATTATGCTTGTTGTGAGCTTGCAAGTACATTTAATGTACTGACCTGGCGTGTCATGCCAGATTTCAGGAAAGTTGAGTTGGAAAGGAGCGCTGCTCGAGTCTAGATCATGTCGACATCGGTGTCCCTATGCTATGGAGTTTCCGCTACGACGTTGTTCCGCTGCCGCATAGTTGTTATGATCGAGGCCCCTTTATGTTCACTAAATAATGTACATATTGTTCAGCCGCACCGTGCATGCTGCTTGGCCTCGACATTTGTTGTAATATAAACTCTGATCCGCTAGCATCAATAAAGCGGTTGTTTTTCTGTACCAAGATGTTGTGTGTTGCAAGAAGACATGGTCTCTGGGCTGGCAATGCAGGGTAAAGCGGTCGCTCTGAGCCGGGGTGCCACATTCATCCCGGCGGCCACCATTATGAGGAGGGAGTCGACGAAAATCAATTCTAGCGGCCGCAAGTTCCAGAAACCACAGATCCAATCTAAACACCATCACGGAGGGGTTCATCATCCTCATTGGTGCCTCTTCGATGATGCGTGAATAGTCTTTTGTAGACCTACAGGTCCGTAGTTAGTAGCTAGATACAATGGTCTCTTGGAGATCTATTTGATGTAACTCTTTTTGCAGTGTGTTTGTTGGGATCCGATGAACTTTGAGTTTCTGATCAGATATATGTTTTTATCCATGAAAGTTATTTGAGTCTTTTGATCTCTTATATGCATGATTACTTATAGCCTCATATTTCTTCTTAAAATCTTTGGTTTAGTTAGGCCAACTAGACCGATTTTTCTTGCCATGGGAAGAGGTGCTTTGTGATGGGTTCAATCTTGCGGTGCTTGATCCTAGTGACAGAAGGGGAAGCGACACGTATGTATCGTTGCTATTAAGGATAACAAGATGGGGTCTATTTCTACATAAATGGATCTTGTCTACATCATGTCATCGTTCTTATTGCATTACTCCGTTTCTCCATGAACTTAATACACTAGATGCATCCTGGATAGCGGTCGATGTGTGGAGTAATAGTAGTAGATGCAGGCAGGAGTCGGTCTACTAATGTTGGACGTGATGCCTATATAATGATCATTGCCTGGATATTGTCATCACTACAAAAAATACACTTCCGTGATGATACGTGTTTGTCATAGTAGGTCATGTTTTCTGTCATGCATGTACATCCATGATGCTTTTATGACAGAATCAAGATAGTCATACATGTGCTGTCGTAGAAGTGTTCCATGGCATTACCAAAATTATCATCATGGAAGTGTCCACTTCCATGACGATAAATCACGCTTCATAGAAGTGCTTTCGTCAAGGGTGACCGACACGTGGCATCCACCGTAACGGGTCGCCGTTAAGCTATCTGGTCCGGTTTTGGATCCATTCACCTGCTAGCAGCCAAGACCAATGCAGATTTTCCACATGTAAAATTCTCATTAGCTGAAGGAACCACGTGTCAGCTTCGCGTTGGCACATGTGTCACTCATCCAATGGGCGAGATGCACCTATGATATGTTGACACGTGGACCGGCCCAAAAGTGGCCTATAAAGATTAAATGGGCTGGCCCAACTAAAGGCCCACAAGATTTAGCGGACCATAATGGGCCGGCCTAGCTAAAGGTCCCCAAGATTTTGCAGACCATAATGGGCCAGCCCAGCTAAAGGCCCAACATTCTCAGTTAAGGCCCGTACGGCTAGTGTCAAATCGGCCTGTCAACGGCCCGTCCTAAACTCATCATCATCGCGGCCCATGGTCACTTCTGGCCCGTCAATGGCTGCCTCTGATACTAACTTGGCTGACTCTGTAGCATCATGTGGCCTTTTTAAACCTGCCTCAAAATGGATCTCAATTCTTCCTCCTTTAGATTTTGTTAATCTGTCAAGCATTGTCCCTGATGTCTGTTTCCGCTTGCGCTGTGGTGCTAGTTCAACAACGAATATGGAAAGTGTTAGTGCACATCAAACTGTGAGAGTACATATAAAGCAGCATGCAACTGCAACTTGACTCGGTCAGGTACCGTCTTGGTGTTGATGCTCATGAGGTTCATCTGATCTTGCCAAGTCCTGTTGTGTTAGTAGTGCTTCGGAAGTAGTGTTAGGTGTGACGGCAGCTTGGGAACTGGCCAGTTCTGGAGCAAATGAACGAGTAACTCATTGATATGCTGGTACAGTTGAAGCGGATGCTGCAGCTGGTGGAGTATGTGATACTGTGTTTGTAGATTTAGCCGGTGGACTTGGACCTTCTACTGCACTATAACTACCAGCAGAATCTCGAGGGCGGATCCTTTTCCGTTTCACCCGACGAGTAACACCATTCCCTACTATATTCTTTTCCTTGCTCTTCTTTTCCTTTGCCATGTCAAGTCGTACCCACAACACAAAAGAATAAAATCGCTCTTTAGAACTCATTGATGCATGATACATACAAGCAATACTTTCATGTAAGACAACCGTATGAGGATGGAATATGTAAGAAAAACAAGACGGCGTGACATATTCACAGCTACGATGTGTAAACTAAGCAGGAGTATTTTCAATAAAATAGAAGTAATCCAAGCTAGACACCATATGAAAGATGCAACCAATATCACTCTGCCAAGTTAAAAGTGTCTTGTCAGAAGTGGAATTTGAAAAAATTAGATGCAGTACAATGTAGAAATCAATGCAAGATGCAACCACTATCAAACTGCCATGTTAAAAGCGTCCAATCTTGAGTGACTAATGCGGGATACGCAACAGCAGTAATTTGATGTAAGAACATGGTATGATTGATAGATGCGGTGTATTCTAGACACAAAAAGGCATGTCATACACACATGTATAACGTATAAACTCAACAGGTGCAATTTAATCAAAATAGAAGAAATACAGGCTAAACAACATATGCAACATGAAACCAATTATCACACTGTCAACTTAGAGCAAGAACCTGCGATGGTGGAGTACGGGAGATGAACTCATCATGTAGACTTGGGACTTCAACTTCATTAGCAGTAGCAGTGGAAAATCTAGAAAGTCTCCGTTTGTGTTGGTCCGAAGGACCACCAACATCCCCTAACTTACTCTTTTCCTTTCTATTTTCTGATATTGCCTTATGAAGTCATAACCAAAAGAAGATGAATAAAATTAGCTCTGCATAACTGGTTGATGCAAGATACAGAATAACACTACTTTGATGTAAGGCAAGCGTACGATAGGAAGATAAAATATATACAAAAAGACAACAGTGCATATTCAGATGAACGATAGGAGGATGGAATATGTATGAAAAAAAGTAACCAAAAGGAATTTCAACAAAATTAGAAGAAATGAAAGCTTGGCACCATATGAACATGCAACCAATATCACTCTATCAGGTAAAAAGTGTCTCGTCGTAAGTGCCATTTCAAGAAATTAGAAGCAGTACAAGCTAGAAGACAATGCAAGATGCAACCTACATCACACTCCCAAGTTAAGTGTGTCTTATGGGTAAGTGATCGTTGCAGATATAAGTTGTAAGCTACGTAGATGCAATTCAACAAAATCAGAAGCAATAAAAACTAGACATCATATGGAACACGCAACCACATATAACAGTTCCAAGTTAGAGCAAGCACCTGTGATGGTGGAGTAGGGGAGATGTGCTCATTATCAACACGTATGTTCTAGAAACAGGAACATGTGTCATATTCACATGCATTATGTGTAAAGTAAGTGAGGGAGTCCTGGATTAGGGGGTCTCCGGACAGCCGGACTATATCCTTTGGACGGACTGTTGGACTATGGAGATACGAGATTGAAGACTTCGTCCCGTGTCCGGATGGGACTCTAATTGGCGTGGAAGGCAAGCTAGGCAATACGGATATGTATATCTCCTCCTTTGTAACCGACCTTGTGTAACCCTAGCCCCCTCCGGTGTCTATATAAACCGGAGGGTTTTAGTCCGTAGAACAACATACAATCATACCATAGGCTAGCTTCTAGGGTTTAGCCTCTCTGATCTCGTGGAAGATCAACTCTTGTAATACTCATATCATCAAGAACAATCAAGCAGGACGTAGGGTATTACCTCCATCAAGAGGGCCCGAACTTAGGTAAACATAGTGTCCCCTGCCTCCTGTTACCATCAGCCTTAGACGCACAGGTCGGGACCCGCCACCCGAGATCCGCCGGTTTTGACACCAACATTGGTGCTTTCATTGAGAGTTCCACTGTGTCGTCACCATAAGGCTTGATGGCTCCTTCGATCATCGCCAGCGATGCGGTCCAGGGTGAGGCTTTCCTCCCCGGACAGATCTACATATTCGGCGGCTTTGCACTACGAGGCAATTCGCTTGGCCATCTGGAGCAGATTGTGAGCTACGCCCATGGCCATCAGGTCAGATTTGGAATCTTGAACTACATGGCCGATATCCGCGGAGACTTGATCTTCGACGGATTCGAGCCCATGCCGGATGCGCCGCGCAGTCACGACGAGAAAGACGTAACTCTACCATCGGACAGTGTTCAGGAGATCGCATCCGCAGCTACTCCGGCCTTTAATCCGGAGCAAGTCGCGCCATTAAGAGCGGAGGGATGGACCCCGCCATGGAGGCCGCACTCTCAGTGGCGATACAGCCGGATACTGACTTCACCCCATACGTGAGCCATGTCGCCGAACCACTGGATTTATCCCCGGCCACGGACTCCGAGCTGCCTACATCTGTGCCTGCCGAAATCGACGGGGCACCGATCATGGAGTTCACCTCCGCGGATATCTTTCAGCACTCACCTCTCGGAGATGTGCTAAATTCATTAAGGTCTCTCTCCTTGTCAAGAGAACCCCGGCTGAACTATGTCCGGCTAGAATGGGATGCGAACGACGAAGAAATTCGTTGCCCACCCACCACCCACTTAGTAGCCACTGTCGACGACTTAACCGACATACTCGACTTCGACTCCGAAGATATCAACGGTATGGACGACGATGCAGGAGACGAACCGGAACCACCGCCCACAGGGCGCTGGACCGCTACTTCATCACATGATGTATACATGGTGGACACCCCCAAAGAAGCCAATGGCGATGAGAAAGCGGAGGATGACCCCTCCAAGAAGCAACCCAGGCGCCAACGTCAGCGGCGCCGCTCTAAGTCCCGCCATAGCAAAAACAGCGATAATAATAGTCCACGCGACTCTGGAAGAGACGACAACTGCACCACCCCGGTGGCAGAACACGATCAAGATGCAAACTGCAAACATAGCATGGATCCGACGTTCGAACACGATGACGCCAAAGATAAGCCTCATCAATCCCCGTCTAGGGAAGAAAACAGTCCGGACGAAGATGCACCCATCATCCCGGAAACACACTTGGAGCAAGAGAACCTCCGCAGAAGGCTTATTGCCACAGCGAGAAGCCTGAAGTAACAGAAGCAAAGGCTCAAGGTAGCACAAGATACACTCAACAGCACGTGGAACAAAGTAACAAAGTATGGTGGAAGTTACCATCCAAAAAGCTATCCAAAGCGCAAGCTATTACCGGAATTCGACGGTGAGGCCTTAGAGCCCATACAGCCGAAAAGTGATACGGCCAACCGGCCGGATCCACCACCATGTGAACGGGATAGAGCGGCTAACAAAGTCACGCATAAGTCAACACACGATCTACGTGAGAACTTGCGTCAAAAATCCGGCGCGACCAGATCTATCTATGGATCTATGAAGCGCGCTACGCTACACAACCAACACCGAATACTACAACCATCCGAACACCATGGTGCATTCCAATACAGGGGTGCCGCACACCCCTTATGTTTCACTGATGAGGTGCGGGATCACGAATTCCCAGAGGGATTCAAACCGGTGAACATAGAGGTGCACGACGGAACCACAGACCCTGGTGTCTGGATAGAGGACTTCATCCTCCACATCCATATGGCTCGTGGAGACGATCTCCATGCCATTAAATACTTGCCCCTCAAGCTTAAAGGGCCAGCTAGGCACTGGCTGAAAAGCCTCCCCAAAAACTCAATTGGAAGCTGGGAGGAGCTCGAGGACGCTTTTCGGGCCAATTTTTAAGGGACTTATGTCCGACCTCCGGATGCAGACGATTTAAGTCATTTAATCCAACAGTCCGGAGAGTCCGCCCGAAAGCTTTGGAACAGGTTCCTCACCAAGAAGACCCAAATTGTCGACTGTCCGGATGCCGAAGCCATAGCAGCTTTCAAACACAGCGTCCGAGACGAATGGCTTGCCAGACACCACGGCCAAGAAAAACCGAGAACAATGGCAGCCCTAATAAGCCTCATGACACGCTTTTGTGCGGGTGAGGACAGCTGGTTGGCCCGTAGCAGCACCAGCGACCCAAGCACATCCGAAGTCAGGGATGGCAATGGCAAATCATGATGCAACAAAAACAAGCGTCGAAATAAAGAGGGTAGCCCACATAACACGGTGGTAAACGCCGGATTCAGGGGCTCCCGACCACGTCAGTGGAAAAAGCCTTTCAAAGGAAGTAGAGAAGGACAATCTGGCCTAAACAAAATTCTTGACAAACTCTGTCAGATTCACGGCACCCCACACAAACCTACAAATCATACCCATAGAGAATGTTGGGTCTTCAAGCAGGCCGGTAAGCTAAACGCCGAACAAAAAGGGGAAGAGACACCAAGCGAAGACGAGGATGAACCTCGCCAGCAAAGCGCCGGAGGACAGAAGAAGTTCCCACCAGAGGTTAAAACAGTAAACGTGATCCATGTGACAAAGAGGAGAAGCAATCACACACTCCGATGCACACGCGCCATAGAGCCCGTCACCCCAAGGTCGAACCCCTGGTTGGCCTGCCCGATCACTTTTGATCGTAGGGATCACGATACACATATCCGGCGCGAAGGACTGATGACCTTGGTGTTAGACCCAATAATAAATGAGTACCATTTCACAAGGGTCCTCATGGACGGCGGCAGTGATCTAAATCTGATATATTAGGACACAGTCCGCAAAATGGGGATAGACCCGACACAAATAAGCCACAGTAATACTACCTTCAAGGGAGTAATTCCTGGCCAAGAGGCCCACTGCATAGGCTCCCTACTACTAGAGGTGGTATTCGGTTCTCCCGATAACTTCCAAAGTGAAACGTTAACTTTTCACATCGCTCCATTCTGAAGTGATTTTCAAGCACTACTCGGAAGGGCAGCTTTGGCTCGTTTTAACGCAATACCGCATTATGCTTTTCTCAAGCTCAAGATGCCCGGTCCACGAGGCGTCATTACAGTTAGCGGAAATACCAACCATTCTTTACGTACGGAAGAGGACGCGGCGTCTCTAACAGCCGCACACTAGACGGCCTCACCAACCAAAAAAATGGCAGGTCGTCAAGACCACAGACACGGTTAGACGAGTCCGGCGTTCCATCATACATGCATGAGATTGATTTTTGAACCCTCATAAAACAATACCAGGGGCTTCCCGCGTGTAATCAGGGCCAGCCCGGCTCAACTAGGCTTCTCTAGAGTTTTGATAATTCATTCTTCTTTTTGGCACGGAAACTTTCACCTAAGTTCTCTCCTTTTGCACATGACAATCGTGTTACACCCGTCCATGACACAGCACAACGGAGACACAGGCACAGACGTGCAGCAGGGACCCGCCCAAAGGTTTCTTTTTAGATTAGGACCCTGCGTAAACCTTTTTTACTATCTCCTGTTGCTCACATCCTCCGGATACTACACACAACCGAGAAGGATGCCGACGTTATTGGCATGTGGCCATGCCAGGATTTTGCAAGTACCTGGACACATGGGGTTTCTTATAAAGGGCGTTGTTTAGCCCGGTATATGTTATAAAGACCAAACACCTTAGGGAGTGTTCGGCGTCGCGAGTTTGGCCCTGTATGCATCAGCTCCAAATCATGTCTTTGGTCAAATGTTGGGTTTGCCCGGCTCCCAAGTTTTGCTACCTTATGTTCCGTTATATCGGCTAAGGTAGCACTGGGAGAACTACTGCGATTGTGCCCTGGTTCATCCGGATGAGCACCTCAGTAGAGAAAGCCGAAAACTGACTGTCATGATATAGCGAGAGACTGGTCAACCACTCGACGACTAATTGGAATCTTCGGGATTCCTTCGCATTAATGAAGGGTCGTTTCCCGGTCATATACGTACGCGCCCCGTACTCGGACGAGCGCAGAAGTACCAGGGGCTATATAGTAGCCCCACTGTCAAACTCCTATGGCTAAGTGAAAGTGTTAAAGCAATATAGTCTGATTGCCTCGTTCGCTACGCTATCACCTCCTTAACGGACCAAGACGTTGGATCAAGTGTGAATATGCGTCTTTTGCGAACACCCCCGCATTATATGCATGGGGGCAGAAGCCAACGACTGCAAACTTTCAGGTTATATTCATATATACATAAACGGCCACACAGGAGGCATCATAGTAATTTCGGGCAAAGGTACAAATACAGCCTTGATTAATTCAGAAAAACATTGTTTGTACAATGGGACTACATGTCACTGAAAAATAATATTCTTCGAGCACTGAGCCTCTCTCGAACGAGCGCCTTCAAGGACTTCTTCAAAGTAGTGGTCGGCAGCCAATCGGCCTATGGCCGAACCCTGTGCCGCAACAGTGGTGGCCTCCATCTCCGCCCAGTATGTTTTGACACGGGCAAGGGCCATCCGCGCACCTTCTATGCACGCCGATCTCTTTACAGCATCGATGCGTGGCACATCATCAAGGAATTGTTGCACTAAGCTAAAGTAGCTAGTCGGCCTTGGCCCTCCCGGCCACAGGTGATCCACAACGGACCTCATGGAAAGTCCGGACAACCTATGGAGCTCGGCCCACCCGGCCAATCGCTCATTCAGCAGGAGCGGACGGACTGGAGCATGAAACAGTGACCAGAACAGCTTTTCCACTTCGGGACCTTTCTGATCCTTGAAGTACTTGGCGGCATCAGCAGCACTTACAGCCAAATCCATGTACGCATCCGTAGAACTCCATAGCCGGTCCAGAGAAGCATACTTCGGATCTCCGAACTTAGTCCGCAACAAGAAGGGCTTCCCAGACACGATATCTGCAGCTTGATTCAGCTCCTCCTTCGTCGCTCTAATTTTTGAGTGGGCTTCCTTGGCAGCCACCCGGGCCTTCTCCAGGTCCGTCGCCTTCGCCCGGTTTTCTTCTGCAAGAAGCTGGTAACGGTTAGAAGCATCTTTTAACTCTACAGCCATCTTGGCTATTTTTTCCTTGCTCTCGCAATGCGCGGCCTGTTTGGCCCTTAACTCTTCGGCCGCCTTTAAAGCGGCCGCATTGCTACTCCTTGCTTGCTCCTTGGCTCGGGCAAGTTCCGCCTGAAGGGTCTCCATGGTGGCAGCTCCATCTGCAGTCACAACATATTAAAGATACTGGCATCATGCTGCTCTTATTACGTGACGATCACCAGAAAAATCACTCACCATGTGCCTCGTCAAGCCGCTTGTTGACAAGCACGATGTCGTCATCTGCCGCATCCAGTTGCCGCTTTAGTTCGGCAAACCCATCAGTCCGGCTAGCCACCGGAGCTTCAACCACCTGCACATAAAGGCGGTCTGGTTATTACCTGGGACTATGATCCTCTGTTTGCCACCGTTCTCGATGACAACCAGAGTCTCAGGGGCTACTATCTGCATGGGCATACCTAACGTATGTGGTACTGTTAAAAGCATACATTATTTCATGTTCCTCGAAGCCTTTCAGCAGACTCATAAAAGCTTCATGCAGACCGCTTTCAGCGGATGAAATCCTTTCAATTACCGAACCCATTAGCATACGATGCGATTCCGAGATGGCAGCTTGCCCCAGAAGATCCTTCAGCGCGTCCGACCGCACACTGTACGGACCCTTACTGTCGCTCTCCTTAGGAGCCGGATACTGGGGATTCCGGGCAGCCAAAGGGTTATCCTCTGGCCCTAGTGGATCCGGAGATACCCTTCGCGACGACACTTCAAGGTCACCCGCTTCTTGAGCTGGGGAGTCCGGGGAGGCGTTTCGCTCTCCATCATCTCCGGAAGAAGATCCCCCGAAGATGAACTCTGTAGAGAGGGGCTGCGATCCGGACTACAATTTATAAGAATCGGTTATTATCTTCGGAAGTAAGGAAGGATTGTCAGGACCCCGATTCCAAGTCACATCGATCTAGCCGGTAACACCTCATATCACATTGCGGCCTCACGCACGGTATCCCCACGGGTGTCGCCTTACCATGGCCTCGGACCATTTGCGCCTTTTGGCTCACGTATATGATAGTGTCGCTAGCATCCATATGACAGAGAACCCGAGCCGACATGGCTAGTCGAGAACCCAAAGCGGCACAGACCTATGGAGACAGGCATACATGAATCAAATCGAGCATGTCGGTCAACAGCGTGTGAATCCGGGTTGTAGCACTGGGCTAACAGGACTCCGGGGAACCCGGGCTGTAGCAGGCTAGGAAAGACTCCGAATGTCACCGCGTGACATTTCCCCGAAGGGACACACAAAGGAACGAACTGAAACACATGCTGGCCAGTCAAGTGTCCTGAGCAGTAGTGCTAGGCTAGCCAGACTCCGGTGAACCGGGCTGTAGCGAACTACTATGGCTCGAGGAGCACTAGACTACATTTTCCCATAAGGGAGGCTGCCAAGGATAAACAACTAGATTGTCGGATCCCACACATACCAAGCATTTCAATCATACACACAATATGCTCGATATGTGCAAATACAACATGGCATCACGACAAAACTCTACAACTCAAGTACTTTATTTAAAGGCTCCAGAGAGCCATACATAACATGTTCATACAGGTAGGGGTCACATGACCCGACACTCAAGTCATACAAGCATACAAGCACATGCGGAAGCAAATAGTCTGAGTACAGACACTAGAAAGAAAGGAGGCTTGTCGAAGCATGTCTATCTACATAGGGCCCTCCATGGCCAGGATCACCACCTGGGTGGCAAGTTACTCATCGACGTCGAGGTCTACATAAAACCCATCTGAGGGGCGGTGTTGTTGTCTGAAAACAGTAATTAAAGCAACATGAGTACAAAGGTACTCATCAAGTCTTACAACAGAACCTACTATACATGCTCATTCTCAAGAATGTGGTGGAGTTATTGCAGCAAGCCAGCTTTGACTCTTGGCTAAGCTATCCTACGAGACACCACTAGTAAAATAGTTTTCGCACACGAGTCCACTAATCACCAACACAATACTCCACCGGGGATCCTCCCTCGTCATCCTACGAGAGGGCCATCCTCGGTACTAACACTTATCTTGAGTCTTTTAGTTGTAACCATTAACTTGTCTATGAACTGTATAGGCAACCAAGTAGTCCTTTACCGCGGACGTGGCTATTCGAATAGATGATGTTAACCCTGCAGGGGTGTACTTATTCATACATGCTCTCACCACTTACCGTCGTTTACACGACATGTACTCGGCAACCTTCAAGCGGAAGCCCAACGAGGGTGTCGGCCACGGCCTACCTAAACACTCAAGTCTCTAGTCTAGGTTTATCGCCTATCCAAGTTCCATCCGCAGGGAGTCCGGCCGAGGTTTCCACATGCGGACCCGAACGATGTGAACAGGGTCCCGAGACGCCAAACGGGCGCCCGGCATACCGGCCATGGTGTATCTACCGCATCATAGCCCACCCCTAGGGCCAGCACTACGCACGGCCGCCAACACATAACCTACAAACACCAGAAACTAGTTGCAACTCCTGGACAGAGTACTAGGGTGATTAAGAAGCGGAGAGGGTCCATTGGTTTCAGGCCCAATGTATGGTAGTAGCTGATTGTTAAATCACACATACAGATCTCAGTTCTTAGGGACGGCCTCAATGAAACAACCCACCATGTACTCCTACAAGGCCTCTCATCGATACCTTTACCAAATCATGTTCAACACATCTCTCACATTACCGACATAATCATTTCACTCTAGCCCATCGCCCAGTTGAACCAGACCTGACACAACTCTAAGCATAGCAGGCATAGCAAGGTAGGAAACAGATACATGGCTCAATCAACTCCTACACATGCTAGTGGGTTTCATCTAGTTACTATGGCAATGACAGGTCATGCAGAGGATAAGGGTTCAACTACCGCAGCACACAGCAGTTTGAAACGTTGTTTTCTTAATGCAGTAAGTGAGAGCAGAAGCGAGAACATGGGATTGTATCGATATGATCAATGGGGCTGCTTGCCTGATGGAGGAGTAGTAGGGTACTGCCCTTCAGTTGGATACTCGGAGATATCCTCGGAGGCCGAACCTACCACGAAAGACACCAAAGAAAATAATCAACACATGGCAATATGCAACAATATGATGCATGCTATGACATGGCAAGATGAGGTGTCCTGCCTAATGCAATGGGAAACAAGTTGAAATGGGTCCATTTGAATCAAAGATTCAAATGGAAGTTTAAGTTCTTATGTATTATAAGTGTATTAGCTTGTTTCACCTAAACAACAAGGTTAAAGTGTTTTGTCATGCATGAAACCATTACAGATGGAAAGATTGAATTTTTCTGATCATTTTTCATATATAATTTGTTTGATTTGGAGCTATGGTTGATTTTCTATGATTTTTAGAAGTTTTGGCTATTTTCTGGAATTTCCTATATAAGAATAAATCCAGAAATAATTAACTACGTTAGCACTGCGTCACTGTGACGTCAGCGAGTCAAAGGCACCAGCCCAGGTCAAACCTGACTGGTGGGCCCCATCTGTCAGTGACCTATTGGGTTAACTAAAAGTTAATTAGTGCTAAACTAAAATTGGCAGGGCTCTGGGCCCACCTGTCATTGACCCAGGGGAGTTAAACCCCAGGTCAAACGAGGTCAACTCACCGGCGGTTTAACGCCGGCGACGACAGACACGGCAGAGGGCTTCGGAAAACGCCCACATGCGACCATTTGCGCGGCGGAGAGGCTCTACGCGTAGCTGGGAGCAAGCCGCATCGAGTGGTGCCAGTGGGTGGAGCTAGGGTGGCCGGAAACGTCGCCGGCGATGACCTTGGCGGTCGCCGGAGTTCGGGCGAGGTCAAAACCCGAGGCTACGGGGCACGGCGAGGCGCGTGGAGTGGTGCTACGGGCTCCTGTGGGTGCGGTGAGTGCGTTGGTCGCAAAGGTGTGGCCGGTGGGTGGCCGGAGTCACGTCGGCGACGAGCTCGGCGACAGTGGGTGCTCGGGTGAGCATGGTGCGGTGCACACGGTGCAGGAGGGAGTTAATGGAGAGGGGAAGGACGGAGCTGGGCTCACGACGATTGCAGCAAGCGTCGAAGCGGGCTCGGGGAAGGCCAGAGCTGAGCGGGGCGACGATGGCGATCTCGGCGGCCGAAGTTGGGGGAGACGGGGTCAGCGGCGACACCAGAGTGGGCGAGCGCTCGGGCCTCGGCCTGCTCGACGTAGTCGACGACGGCGGAGCTAGTGGACACGGTGACGCGGGACGGGGACGACAGTGGACGCGGTTAGCACGGTGGCGCGGGCACGGCAGCGTCGGCCATGGTGCGGGAGAGCGAGGGAGAGGAGCTAGGGAGAGAGAGGCGTGTCTGCGAGCTCGGGGGAGGGGTGTGTGACCGAACCAGGGCAGCAACACTGCGAGGGGAGGAAGCAGGGCGGCGGCCAGCTGCGTGGCGCGCGCAGGTGCCGGTGTCGAGCACCTCCCTGCCTGGGCAAGCCAAGCAGCTCGCTGGAGCGGTGGCTGGGCTGGGCTGGCAGGTGGGCCTGCTAGGTGGGCATCAGGTAAGCCTCTACTCTTTCTGCTTTCTGTTTTCTTTTTATTTATTCCTGTTCTGTGTTTTGAAATAGTAAAAATACTATTTCATTTAGGAAAAACCTGGAAATATTCAGAGGCACATTTGAAAATATTCTCAACAGCCTAAAAATACTTTCAGGGTTATTTGGGCATTTTAAAATATTTATAGGATTTAAATTGCCCAAATGCAAATAGTAATGATTTAATCCAATGACCTTAAGATGTCCTAGAAAAGTGTGCACCATTTTTGTCAAAGATTTTAACCCAAAACAAAATGGGTGGACTTTTTAGAAGGGCATTTCAGGTTCATTGAAAAAGTTTTTAGTAAACCCTAGTTGTTCCAGGGGGGGTGCTGGGGGTTCTATCATCCCCATTTCATTTTTCTGGGAAATTTAAACATGATGCAATCACTCTAATGCATGAACTAGCTAGGGTGTGACAACTCACCCCCACTCAAAAGAATCTCGTCCCGATATTTAGGATCTGTTGGGAAGAAAGTGGGGTACTCGAGTCGAAGACGATCCTCCCTTTCCCAAGTGGCTTCCTTTTCGGAATGGTGTGACCATTGAACCTTGAGAAACTTGATGTCATGGCGTCGAGTGGTACGCTCGGCTTGATCAAGGATACGAACGGGATATTCCCGATACGAGAGATTATCTTGTAGATCAAGCGTTTTGTGGTCCACTCCACGGATAGGATCCGCGAGGCAACGCCCGAGTTGAGAAACGTGGAAGACATCGTGAACTCTAGAAAGATGCGGAGGTAGTTCCAATTGGTAGGCAACTTCTCCTCGTTTGGCAAGAATGCGAAAGGGTCCAATGTAACGAGGATCCAATTTGCCTTTGATACCGAAACGATGGGTTCCCTTTAATGGAGTAACCCGAAGGTAAGCCTTCTCGCTGACGTCATAAGTCATGAGCTTATGTTTACGATCATATTGGCTCTTTTGACGAGATTGGGCTGTTTTCAATTTCTCACGAATAACGCGAACCTGCTCTTCTGCTTCCTGAATCATATCTGGGCCAAAGAGTTGTCTTTCTCCGGTTTCTGACCAGTTAAGAGGTGTTTGACATTTTCGTCCGTAGAGAACTTCGAAAGGAGCTCTGCCCAAGCTAGCTTGATAACTATTGTTGTAAGCAAACTCCGCGAATGGAAGGCATTTCTCCCAACCCATTCCAAATGAGAGGACAAAAGCTCGGAGCATATCCTCCAGAATTTGATTGACTCGCTCTACTTGACCACTTGATTGAGGGTGGAAGGCGGTCCTAAAAGAGAGATGAGTTCCCATAGCATTTTGGAAACTTTCCCAAAATCGAGAGGTGAAGAGACTCCCACGGTCTGAGTTAATTTCCAATGGGACACCATGAAGAAATACTATTCGGGAGATGTATAGGTCCGCTAGCTGGCTAGCGGTGATACTCTCACGAACAGGTAGGAAATGTGCTACTTTGGAAAGACGGTCAATGACGACGAAGATGGCATTATTCCCTCTCTTGGTCCTGGGAAACCCATTAATGAAATCCATACTGATTTTATCCCATTTTCACTCAGGAATAGCCAAAGGTTGAAGGGTGCCAGCAGGCCGTTGATGCTCTGCTTTAACACGATGACAGACGTCGCAACTAGCAATGTATTGAGCAATTTCTCTCTTCATCCTAGTCCACCAAAACCTCTGGCGTAGGTCTTGATACATTTTAGTACTACTGGGATGAATGGTGAGAGGGGATTCATGAGCTTCCTTAAGAATCAACCGCCTCAGGTTTTGTGCTTTGGGAACCACTAAGCGGTTTCCAAAGTATACGACACCTTGATCATCAACGGAGAAACAATTCGCGACTCCTTTCTTAATGTTTCTCTTAATACGGGAGATTCCCGGATCTACCTTCTGTGCCTTGATGATCTGATCCGTAAGGGTAGGTTTCGCCACCAGGGTGGATAGGAATCCTTGAGGAACAATGTGAAGGTTAAGCTTACGAAATTCCTCGTGGTGAAGTGGTTGACTTTGTTGTAACATCAGGTTGTTACAATAAGATTTATGACTTAGCGCATCAGCCATGACATTGGCTTTGCCCAGGGTGTAAGTTATTCCTAAGTCGTAATCCGAGATCAACTCGACCCAACGTCTTTGCCTGAGATTCAAATCCGGTTGGGTGAAGATATATTTCAAACTTTGGTGATCGATGAAGATCTCGCAACGATTACCGAGAAGGTAATGTCGCCAAGTTTTGAGTGCATGGACTACATCTGCAAGCTCTAGATCATGTGTGGGATAATTTTCCTCATGTGGGTGTAATTGCCATGAAGCATAGGCAATTACCTGACGATCTTGCATGAGTATGCAACCTAGTCCTTGTCGCGAGGCGTCGCAATAGATAATAAAGTCCTTGGAGAAATCTGGTGGTACCAGTACGGGAGCAGATGTCAGGCATCTTTTCAGTTCCTGAAAGCTGAACTCGCATTGTGGGGTCCACTCGAACTTTTTATCTTTCTTGAGGAGTTCAGTTAGGGGTTTAGCAACCTTGGAGAAATTCTCGATGAAGCGGCGGCAATAGCTCGCTAAGCCAAGGAAGCTCTGAACTTGCTTGACCGTTTCAGGTGGAGTCCAATCAAGGATGGCTTGAACTCGCTCGGGATTGACAGCAATACCCTTACCAGAGATTACATGGCCTAGATAGGTCACTTCTGGCAACCAAAATTCACACTTGGAGAATTTGGGATAAAGACGATGCTCTCGAAGTTTCGTCAATACCAGCCTTAGATGTTCGGCATGTTCCTCCTCACTCTTGGAGTAGATGATTATATCATTGAGGTATACCACGATGAATTTATCCAAATACTCCATGAAGACTGAGTTCATTAACAAAGAGAAGGTGGCTGGGGCATTGGTTAAACCGAAAGACATGACGGTGTACTCGTATTGGCCATAACAAGTAATAAAGGCCGTTTTGGGAATGTCCCCGTTTCTATTTTTGATTTGATGGTATCCCAACCTCAAATCCATCTTGGAAAAGACTGAGGATCCAGCGAGCTGGTCATACAGATCGTTGATCCTGGGAAGCGGATACTTGTTCTTGATAGTGACCAAGTTGACAGGCCGGTAATCTACGACCATCCGATCCGTTCCATCCTTGTTCTTGACGAAGAGGACGGGGGAAGCCCAAGGAGAGGAACTAGGACGGATGAAACCCTTTTTCAAGGACTCATCGAGTTGGTTCTTAAGCTCAGCTAGTTCTAAGGGTGCCATCTTATAGGGTCTCCTAGAAATTGGAACGGTTCCTAGAACAAGGTCTATCACAAACTCGACATCGTTGTCAGGTGGAACACCTGGAAGTTCTTCTGGAAAGACATCCGGAAAGTCTCGGACTATCGGAATATCTTCAAGGTCTGGAAGGGGTTGGCATTTAGGGAGTAAAGCTGGTGCTTGGCCACTCGAGTTAAGACATTGACTGTCTTGCCCAATGGGTGAGTAAGTTGAACGGTTCTAGTGGCACAATCAATCTTAGCATAATGAGCTGACATCCAGTCCATACCCAAGATGATGTTTATGTTCGAGGACTTGAGAGCTATTAAGGATGCAAGGAAGACAAGTCTATCGACAAAAAATTCATTCCCATGGCTTACTCTAGAAGTTTGCCATCTAGAGCCAGGGGTTTGAATTTCCATGGTAGTGGGCATGTCACAGAATGTCGTGTTATGCAATCGAGCATAGCTCTCAGATATGAATGAATGAGATGCTCCAGTGTCGAAAAGAACAGATGCTGGATGGCAATTAACAAGGAGCGCACCAAGGACGACGTTAGGATCCTCATGAGCCTCCTCATCCGAGACATAGTTAACATGGCCACGTGCAGTGGTGGCTGGCTTGGCGTAGAAGGTCTTTCCCGCTGGCTTACCACGGCCAATGAACTTTCCAGACTGATTGGGGTTGTTATTCTGGGGACACTCTCGACTGTAGTGACCCGGCTCTCCACACTTGAAACATATCACAACATTGGGGCGTGGAGCAGCATTAACAGCGGGGCCACCATAGGTCTTAGACGGTGCAAACTGCTGGTTGGGCCGAGGCGCCTCAAAGGATGGCCTCAGAATGAACCTGGGTGGCAGTGCCGTGCTTGGAATCCACACCCGGCGCTTCTGAGATCCAGAGCCGGATGAAGAACCAAAATCACGAGAGTGCTTGTGTGAAGCGTCATAGTCAGACTGGCCTGTCTCAGCACTGATGGCTTTATTGACCAACTTCTGAAAGGAGGTGCACTCGTGCAGACGAAGATCACGACGAAGCTCAGGGCTAAGTCCCTTGTGGAACCTTGCCTGCTTCTTAGCGTCGGTGGATACCTCTTCAGGAGCATATCGTGCCAGATTCCCAAACTCACGACTATATGCATCCATAGTCAGTCTTCCTTGGGTGAAATTGTAGAACTCTTCCCTCTTACGATCTGTGAGACCTTCCGGGATGTGGTGCTCACGGAAAGCCTCACTGAATTCAGCCCAAGTAGTGATTTGGCCGACCGGGCGCATAGCCTCAAAGTTTTCCCACCAAAGGCTAGCAGGGCCTTCGAGGTGATAGGCAGCATAGGTAACCTTATCAGCTTCGGCTACGTTAGCAGAACGTAGCTTGTGTGTGATGCTGCGGAGCCAGTCATCCGCGTCGAGGGGCTCGACAGAATGATTAAACTTTGGTGGGTACAACTTGATGAAGTCATTGATTGACACCAAGTCATTTCGCTGATGGCGTGCAGTGTTCTGCTCAATCCGCTCTAGCAAGCGGTTAGTCTCATGCTTGTTTCTTTCCGCCTCCAGCATAACTTCGGCCAGAGAAGGCGGGTGAGGAATATTTTCACCCATGGCTGCACTGGCTTCCCCCTGCTCCGAGGCAGCAGGGTTGCTGCAGGTGTTGACCATCCTAGGAAAAACAAGACAACGGTTTAGACAAGGATGGCACAAACTTAGCAAGGAAGTGCAGAATGTAATGGATAACATGGAATGCTAAGATGTTCATTGCATGACATGGTAATATAGAAACTGCCATATATATACCATTGGTCATACACACCGTACATAGTTTAGTACAAGCCCATGCTAGAGTACAACTACGGTGAAAAACATTACATCTCATCGGAGGCATTCCAAGCTCCTATACATTATTTTTCTACACCTCCAGAGCGTGATACACACCAAGTCGTATCCCACGGTCACGCAGGACTGTGGAGAATACAACTATTACAATACTAGAGAAACTACTACTAGCTCAGACGGCTCCGTAGTAATCCTCATAAAAGTCACAACCAAAGCCTGGAAGTGGAACATGATCATCTGGGAACAGACGGTCCTGCGGAGCATGCGGACCATAGGGACTAGGTTGTGGCCTTGGTCCCACAGGCGGTAGCAGACGGGGACCACGAGGAGGGGTGATTCCTCCTACATCGCGCCACTCCATACAATCTGGCAATCCAGACCGTATAGGGTACAGGTCCCTCATGTCCATGTATCCTACCTGCACCGCGGGTGCAAACCGAGTCAAAGTGGCCCAATGATCAGAACGAGTGTGGAAAAGCTCCATACGCAAGGCCCGATTTTCGCGGTCCTTATCCTCGAGCATCTCGGCAGTGGTGCGGAGTAGTGACTCCTCATGTGTAGAGTCATAGTACAAAGCCTGATAGTACCCCTGTGCTCCAGGAAGTGAGGCTGGCATGTAACGGAAATCAGTGTTCTGTAGCAAGGCAATCCTGGCTTGAATGATAGTCATCATTGAATAGGCTGCATCCTGCACAGACATCTCAATAGTGACCCCAAGTCCATAGGAACAATGAAGGGGCTCAGTGGCTCCAGGATAAGAGGGATATATCCTGACGGTACAAAGGTACTGGCTCTAGTTGAAATCTCTGAACTGCTCCTCGACGGTATATTCCGGATACCACCGATAGCCTGACTCAACCATCACTCGAACCAATATGCCCGTGTAGCCGGGCACATCGAGGCACCGGGTTAGACGAACCACTTGGTTCTGGGAACGGGTGGCCATCTGAAAGCACAGAATAATGCAAAGGCATTAGAATTTTCTAGGGAAAATCGGACAACATAACAGCTGTAAATGCTCAGAAAAAGATTTGAGACATCCACAACAGTTTGCAATACCACTCAACAACATCATATCAAGGTTCTGATTCAACTGACAACATACTAAAAGTAGTAGAAACTGTACTGAGGCTGGTAACAACAATCCTATAAGCTACTACGGATTAGTAAAACGTGAACCTGATAGAAGAAGAGAGCCTAGTCCTTAACCCACGTTGAATGAGAAGAGAATGACTCAGATCAGAGGGCATAAGGTAAAGGAGTAAAAAGAGCCTTACGTTCCCTCCCACAATCAATTCCCCTACATATAACTAAAGCATTTCTAGACTCGACATCGACCAGTTTGGCTCAACGAACCAACAGGCAGTCTGCCTCTGATGCCAACGCTGTCAGGACCCCGATTCCAAGTCACATCGATCTAGCCGGTAACACCTCATATCACATTGTGGCCTCACGCACGGTATCCCCACGGGTGTTGCCTTACCATGGCCCGGGACCGTTTGCGCCTTTTGGCTCACGTATATGATAGTGTCGCTAGCATCCATATGACAGAGAACCCGGGCCGACATGGCTAGTCGAGAATCCAAAGCGGCACAGACCTATGGAGACAGGCATACATGAATCACATCAAGCATGTCGGTCAACAACGTGTGAATCCGGGCTGTAGCACTGGGCTAACAAGACTCCGGGGAACCCGGGCTGTAGCAGGCTAGGCAGGACTCCGGATGTCACCGCGTGACATTTCCCCGAAGGGACAGACATAGGAACGAAGTGAAACACATGCTGGCCAGTCAAGTGTCCTGAGCAGTACTGTTGGGCTAGCAGGACTCCGGTGAACCGGGGTGTAGCAGACTACTATGGCTCGAGGAGCACTAGACTACATTTCCCCATAAGAGAGGTTGCCAAGGATAAACAACTAGATTGTCGGATCCCACACATACCAAGCATTTCAATCATACACACAATATGCTCGATATGTGCAAATACAACATGGCATCACAACAAAACTCTACAACTCAAGTACTTTATTTAAAGGCTCCAGAGAGCCATACATAACATGTTCATACAGGTAGGGGTCACATGACCGGACACTCAAGTCATACAAGCATACAAGCACATACGGAAGCAAATAGTCTGAGTACAGACACTAGAAAGAAAGGAGGCTTGTCGAAGCCTGTCTATCTACATAGGCCCTCCATGGCCAGGATCACCACCTGGGTGGCAATTTACTCATCGACGTCGAGGTCTACATAAAACCCATCGGAGGGGGCAGTGTTGTCGTCTGAAAACAGTAATTAAAGCAACATGAGTACAAAGGTACTCAGCAAGTCTTACAACAGAACCTACTATACATGCTCATTCTCAAGAAGGTGGTGGAGTTATTGCAGCAAGCCAGCTTTGACTCTTGGCTAAGCTATCCTACGAGACACCACTAGTAAAATAGTTTTCGCACATGAGTCCACTAATCACCAACACAATACTCCACCGGGGATCCTCCCTCGTCATCCTACGAGAGGGCCATCCTCGGTACTCACACTTATCTTGAGTCTTTTAGTAGTAACCGTTAACTTGTCTATGAACTGTATAGGCAACCAAGTAGTCCTTTACCGCGGACGCGGCTATTCGAATAGATGATGTTAACCCTACAGGGGTGTACTTCTTCATACACGCTCTCACCACTTACCGTCGTTTACACGACATGTACTCGGCAACCTTCAAGCGGAAGCCCAACGAGGGTGTCAGCCACGGCCTACCTAAACAATCAAGTCTCTAGTCCAGGTTTATCGCCTATCCAGGTTCCATCCGTAGGGAGTCCGGCCGAGGTTTCCACATACGGCCCCGAACGATGTGAATAGGGTCCCGAGACGCCAAACGGGCGCCCGGCATACCCGGCCACGGTGTATCTACCGCATCATAGCCCACCCCTATGGTCAGCGCTACGCATGGCCGCCAACACATAACCTACAAACACCAGAAACTAGTTGCAACTCCTGGACAGAGTACTAGGGTGATTAAGAAGCCGAGAGGGTCCATTGGTTTCGGGCCCAATGTATGGTAGTAGCTGATTCTTAAATCACACATACAGGTCTCAGTTCTTAGGGACGGCCTCAATAAAACAACCCACCATGTACTCCTACATGGCCTCTCATCGATACCTTTACCAAATCATGTTCAACACATCTCTCACATTACCGACATAATCATTTCACTCTAGCCCATCGCCCAGATGAAATCATTTCACTCTAGCCCATCGCCCAGATGAACCTAACCTGAAACAACTCTAAGCATAGCAGGCATAGCAAGGTAGGAAACACATACATGGCTCAATCAACTCCTACACATGCTAGTGGGTTTCATCTAGTTACTGTGGCAATGACAGGTCATGCAGAGGATAAGGGTTCAACTACCGCAGCACACGGCAGTTTGAAACGTTGTTCTCTTAATGCAGTAAGTGAGAGCAGAAGCGAGAACATGGGTTTGTATCGATATGATCAATGGGGCTGCTTGCCTGATGGAGTAGTAGTAGGGTACTGCCCTTCAGTTGGATACTCTGAGATATCCTCGGAGGCAGAACCTACCATGAAAGACACCACAGAAAATAATCAACACATGGCAATATGCAACAATATGATGCATGCTATGACATGGCAAAATGAGGTGTCCTGCCTAATGCAATGGGAAACAAGTTGAAATGGGTCCATTTGAATCAAAGATTCAAACGGAAGCTTAAGTTCTTATGTATTATAAGTGTATTAGCTTGTTTCACCTAAAGAGTAAGGTTAAAGTGTTTTGTCATGCATGAAACCATTACAGATGGAAATATTGAATTTTTCTGATCATTTTTCATATATAATTTGTTTGATTTGGAGCTATGGTTGATTTTTTATGATTTTTAGAAGTTTTGGCTATTTTCTGGAATTTCCTATATAAGAATAAATCCAAAAATAATTAACTGCGTCAGCACTGCATCACTGTGACATCAGCGAGTCAAAGGCGCCAGCCCAGGTCAAACCTGACTGGTGGGCCCCATTTGTCAGTGACCTATTGGGTTAACTAAAAGTTAATTAGTGCTAAACTAAAATTAGCAGGGCTCTGGGCCCACCTGTCATTGACCCAGGGGAGTTAAACCCCAGGTCAAACGAGGTCAACTCACCGGCGGTTTGACGCCTATGACGACAGACGTGGCGGAGGGCTTTGGAAAACGCCCACAAGCGACCATTTGCGTGGCGGAGAGGCTCTACGCGTAGCTGGGAGCAAGCCGCATCGAGTGGTGGCAGTGGGTGGAGCTAGGGTGGCCGGAAACGTCGCCGGCGACGACCTTGGCGGTCGCCGGAGTTTGGGCGAGGTCGAAAACCGAGGCTATGGGGCACGGCGAGGCGCGTGGAGTGGTGCTACGGGCTCATGCGGGTGCGGTGAGTGCGTTGGTCGCAAAGGTGTGGCCGGTGGGTGGCCGGAGTCACGTCGGCGACAAGCTCGGCGGCGGTGGGTGCTCGGGTGAGCGTGGTGCGTTGCACACGGTGCAGGAGGGACTTAATGGAGAGGGGGAGGACGGAGCTGGGCTCACGGCGATTGCAGCAAGCGTCGAAGCGGGCTCGGGGAAGGCCAGAGCTGAGCGGGGTGACGATGGCGGTCTCGGCGACCGGAGTTGGGGGAGACGGGGTCAGCGGCGACTCCAGAGCGGGCGAGCGCTCGGGGCTCGGTCTGCTCGACGTAGTCGACGACGGCGGAGCTAGTGGACACGGTGACGCGGCACGGGGACTACGACGGACGCGGTTAGCACGGTGGCGCGGGCGCGGCAGCGTCGGCCATTGTGCGGGAGAGCGAGGGAGAGGAGCTGGGGAGAGAGAGGCGTGTCTGCGAGCTCGGGGGAGGTGTGTGTGACCGAACCAGGGCAGTAGCGCTGCAAGGGGAGGAAGCGGGGCGGCGGCCAGCTGCGTGGCACGCGCAGGTGCCGGCGTCGAGCACCTGCCTGCCTGCCTGGCCAAGCCAAGCAGCTCGTTGGAGTGGTGGCTGGGCTGGGTCGGCAGGTGGGCCTGCTAGGTGGGCGTCAGGTAAGCCTCTACTCTTTCTGCTTTCTCTTTTCTTTTTATTTATTCCTGTTCTGTGTTTTGAAATAGTAAAAATACTATTTCATTTAGGAAAAACCTGGAAATATTCAGAGGCACATTTGAAAATATTCTCAACAGCCTAAAAATACTTTCAGGGTTATTTGGGCATTTTAAAATATTTATAGGATTTAAATTGCCCAAATTCAAATCGTAATGATTTAATCCAATGACCTTAAGATGTCCTAGAAAAGTGTGCACCATTTTTGTCAAAGGTTTAACCCAAAACAAAAAGGGTGGACTTTTTAGAAGGGCATTTCAGGTTCATTGAAAAAGTTTTTAGTAAACCCTAGTTGTTCCAAGGGGGGTGCTGGGGGTTATATCATCCCCATTTCATTTTTCTGGGAAATTTAAACATGATGCAATCACTCTAATGCATGAACTAGCTAGGGTGTGACAAGGATATATTCACTATTAAGTACTTTTTAATTACTTACAACTCGGTAGAGGGCTGATCCCCGCGCGGACATTGTGCGGCAAGAATACAATCTGAGGCAGGACCCTCTGGCTAAGATTTCTTCTCCCGTTTGGAAACCTTAGTTTCCGGATCTTCAGAGGTAGCCCTCTTCCTTCCCCGGGGAAAGAGGATGTCAGATTCTTCCCCTTGGTTATCCTCCCTCGCGGAGGCGCTCATTCCCTCGGTTGGAATAGGTAGCGAAGGAGGCCCGCCTTCGCCCTCTTTATTCCCCCCTTCATCTTCCTTTGAGGGCACTAGGCAAGGTGCTGGCTCGAGCATCTTTTCCAGCACCGGATTGCCCAAACCCTCAGGAAGGGGGGCCGAACACCGGATCATCTTCGCCTTTGTTATCCAGTCCTAGTCAAAAAGCAATTCTTCAGAATGATGTCATGATAAATAAAAGGACAGTGCGTTCGGCCATAGGATTACTTACTTGGGCAGCGGGGCGGTTGCAGCTCAGGCCCACGTCCTCGGTGGTGTCCGGACACTCTATTTGGGGTCCGAAGAACGATTTGTACATCTCCTCATGCGTCATGCCGAGGAAATGCTGAATAGTGCGCGGTCCTTCCGAGTTGAATTCCCACATGTGGAGGGGGCGGCGTTTGCAAGGCTGGACTTGACGAACCAGCATAACTTGCATTACCATAACCAGACTGAAATCTCCCTCGAAGAGATCTCGGATACGGCTCTGCAGCATTGGCACGTCCTTGGCTGGACCCCAACTCAGCCCCCTGCTGATCCATGACATCAGTTGTGGTGGGGGGCCCGAGCGAAAGGTGGGGGCAGCTACCCATTTGGCGCTTCGGGGAGCTGTGACGTAAAACCACTCCCGCTGCCACAATCTGGACACCTTTGGAAAGGAACCCTTTGGCCATGGAGCGTCAGCAATTTTTCTTATTAAAGCACCTCCGCACACTGCTTACTGCCCTTCGACCGTCTTCGGCTTC
The DNA here is from genome assembly GCF_056163025.1 of Triticum urartu. Lineage (NCBI taxonomy): Eukaryota > Viridiplantae > Streptophyta > Magnoliopsida > Poales > Poaceae > Triticum > Triticum urartu. Next base: position 92,921,971 of record NC_141873.1, on the reverse strand, counting down.
ACATCGAAGGTCTTGAGCCACAGGCCGAAGTGAGGGGTAATGCGGAGGAAGGCCTCACATACGACAATAAATGACGAGATGTGAAGAAGGGAATCTGGGGCTAGATCATGAAAATCCAGCCCGTTAGAACATAAGACCCCCAACGAAGGGATCCAGAGTGAGGCCTAGTCCACGGAGGAAGTGGGAGACGAACACAACGCTCTCGTTGGGTTCGGAAGTAGGGACGACCTGCCCTCCGGCCGGCAGCCTATGCGAAATTTCGGCGGTCAGATATATGGCCTCCCTCAACTTCTTGATGTCCTCCTCCGTGACAGAGGAAGGCATCCACCGGCCTTGAAGGCTGGATCCGGACATGATTGAAGGTCCGAAGCACCTGACCTGAGCTTTTGGTGTTAGAACTCGAGGCGGGGGAAGGATTCAATTGAGCGCGGGAGGGAAAAAAGAAAAAACCTTGTCCCCTTTATAAAGAGGGTGAATATCAGGCGTCCTCCTCGTGGCCGTTTGAGACTTACCTAAGATCTAAGAGTCATACCAACAGGTATGGTTGGGTTACTCACGTTCGTATTAATGAGAATCTCGTGATAAGGGGAACACGATCTCTGCTTTGACAAGACGTGTCAAGGAAACCGCCTCGCGTTATGGTTCAAATAATGACCGGGCCGTGGCGTGATGTCATGCTACCAAAACATGTCAGCAGATTAGATTTGTGGAAATATTATTCTCTCTACGGTGGTATGTGGAGCTTATTTTGTAGGGTCAGACGCTATCCTTGTATTCAAACTCTTCCGTAGTGTATTTGGAGGAGGAACTCGCCTTGCAATGCCGAAGACAACACTACGCGCCAGACTCATCGTAATTGAAGCCTGGTTCAGGGGCTACTGAGGGAGTCCTGGATTAGGGGGTCTCCGGACAGACGGACTATATCCTTTGGCCGGACTGTTGGACTATGGAGATACGAGATCGAAGACTTCGTCCCGTGTCCGGATGGGACTCTACTTGGCATGGAAGGCAAGCTAGGCAATACAGATATGTATATCTCCTCCTTTGTAACCGACCTTGTGTAACCCTAGCACCCTCCGGTGTCTATATAAACCGGAGGGTTTTAGTCCGTAGGACAACATACAATCATACCATAGGCTAGCTTCTAGGGTTTAGCCTCTCTGATCTCGTGGTAAATCAACTCTTGTAATACTCATATCATCAAGAACAATCAAGCAGGACGTAGGGTATTACCTCCATCAAGAGGGCCCGAACCCGGGTAAACATCGTGTCCCCTGCCTCCTGTTACCATCCGCCTTAGACGCACAGTACGGGACCCCCTACCCGAGATCCGCCGGTTTTGACACCGACAGTAAGCATATGCAATTCAACAAAGTTAGAAGCAATACAAGCTAGACATCATACGCAACATGCAACCACATATAATAGTGCCAAGTTAGAGCAAGCACCTGTGATGGTGGAGTAGGGGAGATGTGCTCATCATCTACACAGCTACGTTGACTGTGCAGCCTTGTGTTGTCTTGGGAATCTTGTTGGGAGGATGGCGGAGTAGAATCTGTAGAGACCCTGTGTTAGAGTTGCTCTGAAGGACTACCATCATCCATTGCCGGACTAATTTCCTTTAGCTGTATTGATTTTGCATTGTGAAGTCAAACCGACAAGAAAAAGGAATAAAATTCGCTCTTGAGAACTCATTCATGGATGATACTGACAAACACTACTTGTCGGCGTCCTCCGAATGGGGGTACCCAGATTTGCCTGCCTGCGGCCCGGGCGTGGCTCCACCAACGGCCTTGTACGGCCCATCTTCACCATCAACCACTCAAGACCCTCGCGAGGGGCCAAGCCTCACGAGGAGGACGACACCAAGACCTCTTCTGGGGCGACCTCGCTAGGCTGGCTCCCGAGGAGCGGAGATATCTATGCAAGGGGCACCACGCGAGGTCCACGTGACGTGAGCCATGACAACCAAGGCCAGGCGGGCGCCATCGGGCGTAGGGTGCCAGTTTCATCTTTGGTGCTAATGGGGCAGGCGCAGGCGAGGAGTCCCGAGGCATCAGGCAAAGGTTTCCATATCGGTGCAGCAAGATCAAGACCAGCAGGACGGCAGGACAGAGGTCACCGCGTAGCCCGCGGTGGCGTCACCACCAGAGCCTTTGGCAGGCGAAGACCAGTCATAACTTGTACTAGTTGTCTCCCTTCAAAATTGGCCGTTGTGGGATCCATTCCTGCCTAAACATTTGGGAAGAGGACCCAGGACTCTATAAATAGGTCTAGCCACCACTGTAGTTAGGATCGGCTCATCGAGGGACGGATCATTCAGACCATCCTCAAACACACCAGGTCATCGAGCTCAAGAACACCTCTCCTCAGGAGGCTGTTCATCAATTGTACTAGTTCATCCTCAGCCCATGAGGCAATCCACCACACACACTGGAGTAGGGTATTACACCACAACAGTGGCCCGAACCAGTATAAACTCTCGTGTCACTTGTTCCTTTGGTTCGGCGAGCTAGGCCTAGAGATCGTTGCGAGTGTGAGCTAGGGAGAGAGAGATCTTCGTGCGCACCCCAGATTTCGAACCTCAAGGGTTTGCCAGAACCCGGAATCCGACATTTGTCGCGCCAGGTAGGGGTGCGCCGAAGCTTCGCCTCTCCGCTTGATTCATCCCGCTCCCATGGCAGGCGCCGCTCCTACAATTAGGCCGGCGGGCCCCTGCGGATGCACCCTCGCTCTACGATAGGTGCAGTGGCCATGCAAGTTCAAGCCAGAGATGCCGCCCCGCTACGACGGCGCGGCAGATCCAGCGGCCTTCCTGCAGGCGTACGAGGAGTTCGTTCTCGAAGCCGGAGGCGACAGTCAGGTCATGGCCAACTGGTTCCCCCTGGCCTTGACCGGCATACCACGCGCCTGGCTTCTCAGTCTGCCAGGATCATCGGTAGCCTCCTGGGAGGAGCTGCGCGATCTCTTCGTCGCGCGCTTCGCGGTACAGGCGCCCCATGCCGTAGCAGCCCTCCTTGGTGGATCGCGGGCACCACCCATGGATCACCATGTCAAGCAGTTCATCTGCCAGGTGGGCGCTGCCCGCGTGCAGCAGGGGGCTCCCCCAGGTTGGGAGGCGCCCCAGGCCGACCTCACCTTCATCTTGGAGGACCACCCAGCAATCACCACGGGCTCAGGCGCGCTCCCAATGCTCTGCACACCCACCATCTGCAACGTGGCTGTGACCAAGACCCTCATCGATGGAGGAGCCGGCCTCAACATGCTATCCATGGAAGATTTCGGCTTGCGTCACGTACCATACGGTCGGCTCCGCCCCACCAAGCCTTTCTCTGGAGTCGGCACCGGCTCCACCAGCCCCCTGGGGCATATACGCCTCCCGGTCACCTTTGGTACCCGCCACTACTACCGCACCGAGCTGATCGACATCGACATCGTCCACATCGGCCTCCCGTACAATGTCATCCTCAGGTACCCTGCCCTAGCTCAGTTCATGGAAGCAACCCATCCAGCCTACAACCTCATGAAGATGCCAGGGAGCAGCAACGTTCTCATCATGACTGGGGACACCAAGGAAGCCTCGACGACTCTCAAGCTCGCCTTCAAGGCCGTCGCGGCGGCACGCCCAGCCAATGAAGCCGCCCCGGGGGCTGAGGGGGCCGCGCCAGCAAAAAAGAAGCAGCTGTTCACTCAAGATCGGGCTGAAACCAAGCAAGTGCCATTCGAGGAAGATGGGGCCTCGGGAGCCACTTTCACCATAGGCGCCAACCTCGATCCCGTCCAAGAAGAGGCACTAGTGATATTCCTGCGTGCGAACAAGGAGGTATTCGCCTAGGAGCCCAAGCAGGTGGTGGGGGTCCCAAGGGGAGTAATCGAGCATCACTTAAGGGTGTGCCCCAATGTGCATCCTGTGAGGTAGAAGGCGCGACGACAGTCCACGGAGAAGCGGTCCTTCATCATCCAGGAAACCCGCAAGCTACAAGCTGCGGGTGTCATCCGCAAGGTCCGGTACCCAGAGTGGCTGGCGAACCCCATCATTGTGCCCAAGAAAGGTGGGAAGGAACGTATGTGCGTCAACTTCACCAACCTCACACAAAGCCTGCCCTCAAGACCCGTTCCCACTTCCGCGCATCAACCAGATCGTCGACTCCACCGCCGAATGCGACCTGCTGTGTTTTCTAGATGCCTTCTCGGGTTATCAACAGATCAAGATGGCACTGGAGGACATGGAGAAGACGGCCTTCCTGACCCCGTGCAAGGTATACTGCTACACCTGCATGTCGTTCGGGCTGCGCAACGCTGGGGCCACCTTCCAGCAGTTGATGCACATCGCCCTGGGCCAGCAGCTCAGGAGGAACGCTGAGGCCTACGTCGACGACATCATGGTAAAATCTTGGGAGGCGAGGACCCTCATACAAGACTTAGAGGAGACTTTCGCTAGCCTGTGCCAGGTGGATCTATGGCTCAATCCAGAGAAGTACGTGTTCGGCGTCCCTTTGGGCAAGCTACTGGGTTTCCTCATATCGCACAGGGGGATCAAGGAAAATCCGGAGAAGGCCAAGGTGATAGAAGACATGAGCCCGCCCCAAACTCGCGAGGAAATGAAGAAGCTCGTGGGTTATGTGACCTCGTTGGGGCGCTTCATCTCCAAGCTGGGAGAACGCGCCCTACCGTTCTTCAAGCTGATGAAGAAGAAGGGCCCATTCGAGTGGACCCCAGAGGTCGACCTGGCGTTTCCAGACCTCAAGAGATATTTGACCAACCGTCCGGTGATGGTCGCGCCTCGACCCCTCGAGCCCCTAGTGCTCTACCTGGCCGTCACGCCCCACTCAGCCACCACGGTATTGGTGGCTGCCCAGGAGGAGCGCCAGGCCAAGGATGCGCCGTGTAATGCCGTACCTCCAACCGGGATGAAGTGGTGCCAGGACGGCACCACTAAAGCCATGACGACATCCACGGACGATCAGACCCCGCAAGACGGCGTGTCTGGGCCTGCAGAGGCCATGGTGGACAACCAAGCTCCTATGGTCACCCTACCTCAGGAGGCGCCACAACCCCCAGAGGCCACGAGGCTCCACCGACGCCCTCGCCCTCGTCGAGCACCCGGTCTACTTCGCTAGCACGGTACTACGGGACGCAATGGCGCGACACCCCATGCGCAGAAGCTCCTGCTCGTGCTCCTGGTGGCCTCACACAAGCTACGTCATTATTTCCAAGGCCACCCAATTAAGGTCATCTCAGCCTACCCATTGGAGAGCGTGCTCTAGAGCCCCAACGCAGCGGGAAGAGTTGTCGAATGGAACATCGAGCTGCAGGCGTTTCAGCTGGAGTTCAGCACAACCAAGGTTATCAAGGGGGCTGCCCCTCGCCGACTTCGTGGCAGAATGGACCGACGCTCCGGAACCTGAAGCAGGCGAGAACCGATCCCTCTCGCCAGGAAGTGAAGCGCCAGACGGCTTGGTCATGTACTTCGACAGCGCTTTCGCACGCCAGGGCACGGGGGCTGGAGCCATGCTCATCTCGCCCACCCAGGACAAACTCTACTATGCCGTGCAACTCTGCTTCCAGCGGGGCGAGAAGGTCTCCAACAACATCGCAGAGTATGAAGGTTTGATCGCCGGCCTCAAGGCTGCGGCGGCCTTGGGGGTGAAGCGCCTCACCATCAAGGGTGACTCTCAGCTCCTCGTCAACTTCTCCAACAAAGTATACGAGCCTCAGGACGAGCACATGGAGGCATACCTCATGGAGGTACGCAAAATGGAGAAGCAATTCTTGGGCCTAGAACTACAGCATGTGCCTCGGGGCACAAACAAGGATGCGGATGATATATCCAAGAGGGCATCAAGGAGACAGCCCCAGGAGCCTGGCGTCTTCGGGGAGCGGCTCTTTAAGCCTTCAACAGCCCCTCCGGCTGCGGAGCCTATGCCGCCTTAGGAGGAGCTCCCCCCACCACCAACCTCAGGAGCTCCCGCCTGTGGCCAGACCTCAGGAGCACGCCCGCTCCTTGCGCTTGAGACTTAGGAGGGGTGCTGGACTGAAGAATTCAAGGCATACCTGCTGCGGGGGACACTGCCGGAGAAAGAGGAGGACGCGGAGCGTGTGGCCCAGCAAGCTATGACGTACTGCATTCAGGACAGTGAGCTGTACAGAAAACGACCAAACGATCTTTCTTCACGATGCATCTCTAGGAAGCACGGGAGCGAACTGCTAGCTGACATACACGTCGGGGACTGCTGGCATCACTCGTCGTCGCACACCCTAGTTGGCAAGGCCTTCTGCAGCGGGTTCTATTGGCCCACGACACTCAACGATGCAGCTGAGCTGGTAAGGGGCTGCGAGGCCTGCCAGTTCCATGCCCAGCAAATCCACCAGTTGGCCCAGGGCCTCCAGACTATCCCTCTCACGTGGCCGTTCGCGGTCTGGGGGCTGGATATCCTGGGTCCGTTCCGTCGAGCGCCTGGGGGCTACCGCTAACTCTACGTTGCCATCGACAAGTTCACCAAGTGGGTAGAGGTGGAAGCCGTACGCACCATCCCAGCTGGGTCGGCAGTTAAGTTCATCAAGGGCCTCGTGAGCCGGTTTGGGGTCCCTAACCGCATCATCACCGATAATGGCTCGCAGTTCACTAGCAATCTCTTCAAGACATATTGTGCTAACCTTGGAACGCAGATTTGCTACGCTTCAGTAGCACACCCCGGGAGAAATGGCCAAGCCGACCGCGCCAACGCGGAGGTCTTGAGAGGCCTCAAGACTAGGACCTTCAAGAAGAAGCTCGAAGCCTGCGGCAGGGGCTAGCACGACGAGCTCCAGTCTGTCCTATGGTCCATCGGCACCACCGCCACCAAGCCAACGGGTGAGACCCTGTTCTTCCTAATCTACGGAGCAGAAGCGGTTCTCCTTCACGAGGTCAGGCATCGCTCCACGCGGGTCCTGGCGTTTGATGAGACGCATCAGGACACCATGTGGGGGATGGACCTTGTGCTGGGGGAGGAACGCCACTGCCAAGCCTCGCTACCAGCGGCAAGGTACCAGCAGGCACTGTGACAGTATCACTGCTGCAATGTCCGATCCAGGATGCTCAAGGTGGGCGATCTTGTCCCGAGGCGGGTGCTCTCCAGGAAAGGGATACATAAGATGTCGCCCATGTGGGAGGGCCCATTTAGGATTGCCCGCCTCTCCAGGCCTGGTGCCGCACGCCTGGAGACGCAGGACGGGACCCCCATCCAGAATGCCTGGAACATCCAGCACCTCCGGAAGTTCTACCCGTGAAGCAAGGCCTAGTGCATGTGAAGGTCTCTTCTCGTGACACTCGCACGTAATAATGAGTGGGGCTGTACACGCCCGGAGTCTTCGGAGTGCCACCCTCGGGCCTCGGGGGCTCCCTCCCATGTCCTAGTGGCAGCACTTAGCTCTGCGCTGGTGAGAAGACTAGGCTAGGTGCCAGACGCGGCTGTTCATTTGCTTTTTGTAGTTGGTTTGCGCCCCCTTTTTTATGGAATTTGGAGTTCTGGCGTTTCTCTATTGCTCGGTTGAACCCTTTCTTTTCTCTTCTTCCTCACTCGGTTCTTTGTTTTGCACCAGGGAGGGCGGCAGTTGCCCGGCGCTCTCCCTCGCGTGCCTCGTGCGGGGGCTGGGCAGGTGTGTGCATGCGCTGGGCTAACCTAAGCCACGGACACGCCTTGCCAAAGCCCTGTTGCTCCATAGCTTCGGCTCCCCTGACCTTCGCGAGGCACCCTCGATTAAGCTCGCAGTTGGCGCACCCCCCTAAGTTCGTGCCCCACGGGTACCGCGACATGGTGCGCTGGGCCATGATCATGAGGCCTCGCGCAAGGAAGGACAAGGCACCCGACGAACGTCTTAACAATTTCTGCAGCCCTATGATGCCTCCCGGGGACAAGGGCTCCCAATCCAGCAACAAGGAGGGCTCACCAGGTGCCAAAGGGCACGCCCACACGAGAGAGGAAGCTACCCTGGGCGCATCCAGCTAAGTTACCCCTCTGTCTCTACATGAAGCACGAACGTCATAACACAACACATGAACAATAAACATAGCACAAAGCAGCATAAGCACTGCGGTTCATTACATGCCCTCGCAGGGCCCCATACTTGTTTCTTGATATGCATGAGGAAAGGAAAAGACTGTCAAAAGCGGCTCCTATGACGCGGATGCTCACCAGGATCGCCCCTCCCCCCTGGACTCAGCCGGAGCCCTCCTCGCGCTTCACTGGGGCGCGGCGACAAGACGACCCTCCACCGTCCTTGAAGCGAGCCCGGTGACGGGGCGACGAGTCATAGCCGCCACTGTTGGAGCTTTTATTGGAGGAGGAGTTGTCGTTGCCAGACGAACAACGGCCGTCGTCGGGGGCGAGGCCGCCCTCGTCCTCGTCACGGCCATCGCCAAGGCCGAGCACTCCGTCACCCTCGCTGTCTTTAGGGCAGCACCCGGCACGGCGACCATCTTGCCCGAACACCGTCACAAAGAGGGTCGCGGCTCCGTCTTACTTGAAGTGGAGGGTGCATCGCCTACCCAGGCCGCGAGCATGGGAAAACGTCTGCCAGCCGCGGGCTAGGGCTATGTTGCCCCTGATGGAGACCTCCACCGCGACCCATGAAGCCTTGCTGCAGCAGCCGTCGGCCTGCAGCCAGAGGCCGCCAGGACCCGTGGCCGGCAGCTCGCCGGCAAAGGACCACGGAAGCTGAAGCCATGTGCCAGCCGGGTTGTCCGACCACGCGACGAATTCTGGCAGCACCTCTGCCGAGTGGAAGCGCGGCCGGGGAGGTCGGGGGACCATGGCACTCCTCATTTATAGCCAGAGGGAGGCCAACCGCCGGCCTCCATGATCTAAGGTAATGATGGTTTTCTTCTGCATGCAGCAGGGTCTCGTCAAGTCGGGCAGTTGTCGAGCCAGCATGGGGAAGCGGAGACTCCCACGACCTATCAAACACCATGTGTCAATCGGGGCCACAAGCGGTTGGGGCCTGTGGTGCTATGCACTTTCCCTTTGGCTTCGCCTCGAAGACAAGTCCGAGCGCGCCTTGGGCTCGGGGGCTATTGTCGGCGTCCTGGGAACGGGGGTACCCAGACTTTCCTGCCAGCAGCCCAGGGCGTGGCTCCACCAACGGCCTGGTACGGCCCATCTTCACCAGCAACCAATCAAGACCCTCATGAGGGTCCAAGCCTCGCGAGGCGTACGACACCAAGACCTCTTCTGGGGCGGCCTCGCTAAGCTGGCTCCCGAGGAGCGGAGATATCTATGCAAGGGGCACCTTGGGAGGTCCGCGTGACGTGAGCCATAACGACCAAGGCCAGGCGGGCGCCAGCAGGCGCAGGGTGCCAGTTTCCTATTTGGTGCTAAATTGGCGGGCGCAGGCGAGGAGTCCCGAGGCATCAGGAAAATGTTGCCATATCGGTGCAACAAGACAAAGACCAGCAGGACGGAGGTCACAGCGGAGCCCGCGGCGGCATCACCAGCAGAGCCTTTGGCAGGCGAAGACCACCTTTTGTCAGGATAACTTGTACTAGTTGTCTCCCTTCAAAATTGGCCGTTGTGGGATCCCTTCCCGCCTATATATTTAGGAAGAGGACCCGGGCCTCTATAAATAGGGCTAGCCACCACCGTAGTCAAGATCAGCTCATCGAGGGACGGATCATTCAGACCATCCTTAGACACACTAGCTCATCGAGCTCAAGAACACCTCTCCTCACGAGTCCGTTCATCCATTGTACTAGTTCATCCTCAGCCCACGAGGCAATCCACCACACACACTGGAGTAGGGTATTACACCACAACGGTGGCCCGAACCAGTATAAACTCTCGTGTCACTTGTTCCTTGGGTTCGGTGAGCTAGGCCTAGAGATTCTTGCGAGTGTGAGCTAGGGAAAGAGAGATCTTCGTGCGCACCCCAGAGTTCGAACCTCAAGGGTTTGCCAGAACCCGGAATCCGACACTACTTGGATGAAAGGAAAACACATGATACGAGGATGGAATATGTACGAAAAACAGGACGGCGTGACATATTCACACCTATGATGTGGTAACTAAGCAGAAGGCATTTCAATAAATTAGAAGCACTGCAAGCTAGACACCATATGAAAGGTGCAACCAATATCACTCTGCCAAGTTCAAACTGTCTGGCGTTTCAATAAATTAGAAGCAGTACATGCTAGAAATCATATGCAAGACATAACCAACATCACAGTGGCGACTTAAAGGTGCCTTATCATAAGTGACCGATATGGGATATGCAAGAACCCTAGTCTGATGTAAGAACATGGTGTGGTCAGATATAGTATGTTCAAGAAACAGGAACACGTGTCATATTCACAGGCATTATGTGTAAAGTAAGCAGATGCAATTCAACAAAGTTAGAGGCAATGCAAGCTAGACATCATACGCAACATGCAACCACATATAATAGTGCCAAATTAGAGCAAGCACCTGTGATGGTGGAGTAGGGGAGAAGTGTTCATCATCTACACAGCTATGTTGACTATCTAGCCTGCGTTGTATTGCGAATCTTGTTGGGAGGATGGCGGAGTAGAATCTGTAGAGACCCTCCATTTCAGTTGCGCGGAAGGACCACCATCATCCAATGCCTTACAAATTTCCTTCCGCTTTATTAATTTTGCATTCTGAGGTTAAACCGACAAGAAAAAGGAATAAAATTCGCTCTTCACAACTCATTCATGCATGATACTGACGAACACTACTCTGATGAAAGGCATAGTCATGATACGAGGATGGAATATGTACGAAAAACTGGATGGCTTGACATATTCACACCTATTGTGTGGTAACTAAGCAGAAGGCACTTCAACAAATTAGAAGCACTACAAGCTAGACACCATATGGAAGGTGCAATCAATATCACTCTGTCAAGTTCAAACTGCCTCGTCATAGGTGGCGTTCATCAAACTAGAAGCACTACATACTATAAATCATATTCAAGACGCCAACCAATATCATACTGCCAACTTAAAGGTGTCCCATCATATGTGACTGATGCAAGATACACAAGAAGAGTAGTTTCATGTAAGAACATGGTGTGGTAGAAAGATATAGTATGTACCAAGAATAGGAAAGCATGTCATATTCACATGTATCATGTGTAAGCTAAGCAGATGCAGTTTACACTAATTAGGAGCAATACAAGCTAGACAACATATGCAACATGCAACCAGATATCACACTGCCAAGTTAGAGCAAGCACCTTGGATGGTGGAGTAGGGGAGCGGAGACTTGGAACTTGTAATGCACTAGCACTACAAGGAGAATCCGTACAGATGCTTCGTTTACATTGATGCACAGGACCACCATCATCATCTTCCTTACTCTTTTCCTTCCTCTTTTTTGATTTTGCCTTGTCAAGTCAAAGTCACAAGAAAAAAGGAATAAAATTTGCTCTTCAGAACTCATTGATGCATGATACTAACGAACACTATTTTCATGTAAGGCAGCCGCAAGATAGGAGGATGGAATATGTATGAAAAACAGGACGGCATGACATATTGACATGTATGATGTATAAAGTGTAAACTAAGCACAAGGTGTTTGAACTGGTTAGAAGCAATGCAAGCTAGAAACCATATGAAAGATGAAACAAATATCACTCTGCCAAATTAAAAGGGTGGCCTAACAAATGTATTTGACCAAATTAGAAACAATACATAGCAACATGCAAGAAATAATATACAATATGCAACGAATAAAGGTGTCTCATCGTAAGTGATTGATGCAGGATACAGAAGAGAGGTAGTTTCATGTAAGAACATGGGTAACACATAGATGTAGTGTGTAGCAAAAATAGGAAGGCATGTCATATTCACCGGTATAATGTGTAAACTAAGCAAATGCAATTTACCCTAATTAGAAGCACTAGACGCCAACCCGTGCATTGCACGGGCTAGTTTATTGAAAAATAGTCTATCCGTTCCAAGATACACATGTGGAACACCTTGTAATTTTAAAATTTATTTTTGACATATTTGAAAAAAACTACTATTTATGTATGTATGTTTTCATTTTTTGTATAATTGTGATGCCTCACTAATTTGTATTTAATTTACTTTCTTTATGATTTCATATTGTTTTATGTTATCTAAAATATAGAAATATTCCGTGCTTATGAACTTTATGTATCTTTATTAGTACTACATTCTAAAGTATGTCAATTTCTTTCGAGCTGATTTAGCTTAAAATGCAAAGATTGCAATTAAGCAAGTAGTACCTTGTTCCCCTGATGATGGATTAGTGAGCACTTCTATGCTACAGGTTTGCAAGCATGTAGTTATTGTGTACTTGAAATAAGGTCAATGGCAAGAGAATTCCTACCAAGAAATCTAATGGGTCAAATAAACTGAGCAAAGCAAGATCATGGAATGCATACTATATTAACTATATTAACTGTAGCTACGTCATCTAGATAAATTCCCTCTGGCCGGGAAATAAACCATTGTGACATATACATTTATAAAGTAAAAGTAAAGTGAGAATGGAAAAAAACACCTCGATGATAAATACAATAAACATTAGCACTTAGTTAGAAAAAAAGTTGTATGAAGGTATATGTGTGATATTCTATAAAATAACATAATCTTCCAAATATAGGTATAGGTCAAGTATGATTAATAAGTTGTGTTTGGACGCACCGCACGTATTTCTTATGAATACAAGTGATTTACAGGATAAAATTTTTATTTACCCAAATATACCACTGGTCTAATCGATCGTAAAAGTTGACCTGATAATATGTGCCAACCTTGTAAACTAAAAGGAAGGAGCTTTTAAATGGGTCTAGATTTTCATGATATAACCCCTGGAGGGAGCTAGCTTACCTGAAATTGCGATGCTAAAATTTAAATGGCACTAAGGCCTGGTGCCCACAAATAGTACGCGAGTTACTTCCATCATTTCCATTGAAGGCCGTATTATTCATCACAATAATGTCAAATAACTCATTTAAATTGCAATGAAGTTTAAAATGGAGTGTACGTTTCAACTACTATTTGTTTCACACTTATACCACGGATAAACCTACAACTAAACACAATGCGAATGTTTAATCCCATACCTGTTCAAATGAATATCCTGCGGTAGTTTGTGGTGCGCTTGGCGGCTCGGCAACGCACGGCGGTTTAACGCGGGCGTGTTGACCCGGCAGGGCCACGGCGGTCTTGGCTCGGCGAGCTTCAGTGACGGCGTACAGTGACGGCGGCTCGGCGTTAACTCGCCATCTCGAAGGCGGCTCGGCCATGGAGGAGCCGGCTTGAAGACAAGCGCGGCAGCCCGCGGCGACAGCAGGTCATGGCAATGACTTGGGGTTGAACCTATTGCAACCTGGCGACAGCGTGTAATGACGGCGGCTCGCGGCGATTTGATAATGTGGAGGCGCGCGCGGTAGTGACGAAGCGCCGGCGAAGCAGCGGGTTGAGGTAGCAGGGCGATTCAGAGTTCGGGTCGTCAACGGGGCGGGTCTTCCGAGGAGTACGAGCCCGCAGACAATCCGCTCCCGGGTCGTGGAACGATGCGGTGATCCACCTGATATATCGTTAATCATCAATTTCTTATTGACCTTCACAAATAGTGTCTGATTCGTAGTCTCATCTGACGGCTTGATTGGGACTTGGCTTTGTGCGTGTCTGGTAATTTTGGCAATTCTCATGGAGAGCAAGCGTGGTACCGGCGGTTCACGGTGGAAGCAATTCTGATAATCTTGCCAACCGACCTGATAAATCTTTCCCTATAATATACTGTAATAATAAACCACTTATCGCTTCTGGTCGTACGTCATCGTCATTTTTGCAGAAAAGTCCCTTCGTTTTTTAGAAATCAACCCGCAGTCTATTTTTAGTGAGAATCTGAGTAAACGTTTCGTTTTTGCAAAAACGCCCCTGTATTCATTGGTATTCAACCCGCGACCCTTCATTTATAGAAAAAAACTGAGTCCTCTTATCCATAGCGCCCGTTCTGTCGTTCGCCGGCGGCCGCTGTGGCTTGCGCGGGAGGATGGAGGACGCTCACCGGGGCGTGCGCGGCGGAGACGGCTTCTGTCGCGCGGCGAGGTGGAGCAAGGACGGTGGTTGTCGGGCTACATGAGGAGGTAAAGGCGGCCAAGGCAAGGAGGCATAGGCGTCGGCTAGCCAAGAGGCGGCCAGAGCAGAGGAGGATGGGAAGGCAAGGAGGCATGGGCGTCGGCTAGCCAAGGGGCGGACGAAGCAGAGGACGATGGGAGGCGGTCGACCATGGACGCGGAGGTGCTCGCAAGCAGGGAGGAGCAGAGGCGACGACGGAGTGGCTCGGGCGCTCGCGCTCGCGCAGTGTCAGAGGTCAAGATTTCCACCACGAGAGAGTGGTCGGTGCTGGTGCTGGACCGCCATGGCCGCTAGCGGTGGTGGAGGAAGGATGACGCCATGGCCGCTGGTCCTGGTGGAGCAGGGGAGCCGGGGGATTCGGCGGCGCGCGGGGGGTCTGGCGATGTGGAACGGGGGGGATCCGCCGGCGACAGTGGTGGAGGGACGCCCGCCATGGCCGCCCGTGTCCTAGTTGAGCAGGGGCTTGGTGGCGCGGGAGAGCGGGCATACCGGCGGTGGGGAGCAGGGGGATCCGGCGACGGTGGGCGCGCAGGCGGCAGCGGCGGCGTATCCTGGGGTGGTCGTGTGGTATCCGGGTGGGGGATGAGGATGGATAAGAGCCGCGCTTTGGCGACGGGGCTCGCGGAAGAGAAAACTGACGAGCGGAATTTCTGGAGAGAACGCGTGTTAGCTTTTTTAGCGATCAGCTGACGTGTTGACCGGATTTTTTTTCTCTTGTTTTGTACTAAGAAAAAGGGGTGCAGTTTGGATCTTCACGGACCGTAAACATCCAAGCCCATCACGGGGACATGTCAACGTGCACAGATGTGTTTTTGTTTGTTTCTCCCAACTACGTTGTCCAGTTTGGCGCTACATATTTTTGTTTTAACATTGAATTTAACTACCCCTCACGAATTCATATTAATTGGCTACCAGGAGACGAAAAATATATCAATCGATTTGGGATAATGACCATATCCCGAACTAAGTAAAAAAACACCCTTGGTCAGTTAATTGTTCTTTACATAGATCAATTGATTTGGGATCATGTCCCATGTCTTGAACTAAGTCCAAAAATCACTCCCTTAAAATATGCCCTTTTTTGCGGGGTATGTCATTTTTGTTATCAGTGTCCCATGTCCCACAACCCAGTTTCTCGATCAGATAAACCACTATTCATGGCACCTGACATTTGCTCCATACCAAAGCACCTATAATGATTAGGATCCATTCAGCGAAAGAAGATTTCAAATCATGCATCGTGAATGATGAATTTCGTCATTCAATATATACCGCAAGCCTATGTCAAAATTTTGAGTTACTCACATCAATATACTAATCTAGATACCGTCGACAATTTAGACATTGTCCCTCATTCGATTGTTTCGTTGGCCACAAACCAAATCGGTGCTATATGTGCACGTGAATCAGATGTTGACAACTCTGGCAGCACCTTCAGACGTCATTGGAATGTCTTTCCTAAGTAAAAGTTTCGTGTCACATTACAAATTAAGAGCAGCGAGCCTTTGAAGCTTCGCCTTCCACCTTTTTTCTCACCTGTCATCTCATACAATTCTGTATTGTAACGTTATATATTTTTGCTACACTCCCGTTGCAACACACGGGTATTTGTGCTAGTTCCATTAATGATAATTTCCGATCTTGATCAAAGCTGATGTAATACTTTCAGAACTTCCTCGGGAAATTTGCGAACTTCTCGAAACCCTAGTGAAGATCCCTCCAAAAACTCAACACCACCGTGCGCAGGCCCCACGGTGGGCGCCAACTGTCGTGGAAACGTCACGGCAGATGTTCTAGTGTGAGGACTTAGTCGTGAGGCCAACGCATCTATGCGGTAGCTTGAAGGGGTTGATCGGAATCGAGAAATGCAACACGCAAGAGAAGATTTAGACAGCTTCGGGCCCCGGGAAATATCATCCGGTATCAACCCTACATGTTGTTTGTGGCTAGGTCTCATTATCGTCCTCAGGGAGTCGTCGTAACTCCGGCTCTCCTAATCGTGTCTAGACTTAATGATTATTCAATCTCCCTCTTGGGGTGCCCTGCCCCTCCTTATATATGTTGAAGGGGCGGGTTACATGTAGAGTCCAACTCGGACTTAAGACTTAACTATTCTATTTTCTCTCCATGGGCTTTCTTTAACGTTTCGGGCTTCTTAACTGTTAATCCACAATCTGACTTACCATCTGGCTTAATTGTCCGGCTTAACTGTCTGGCTTAACTGTCCAGCTTAACTGTCCGGCTTAACTGTCTGACTTAACTGTCTGCTTAACTATCTGGCTCATATGACTGTGTCTGCCTGGTTACATGACTGTGTCTGCCGGGTTAAATGACTGCGTCTGTCGGGTTACATGACTGTGTCTGCCGGGTCACCAATGAAAACATCAACTCCTAGCCGGGTCATATCTTCAGTCGGGTCATACCGCGGGGTATATCCCCGACAGAAAGGCTCCCCCTGAAGATGTACATATAAATACTTTGCTTTTGAATGCAAATGCACATGACAAGTTGTACTTGCGGAGCTCCTCTTCTACTTATGAAGACAATTCATCATGCATGAAATGACATAATGAAGATAATGACATGCATAATGAAAAATGGACGTCTGCAAAATGACTTCGTGCGGAATTTATCGTCGCACATGCGGAATTTATCATCGCATCACATAGTGTCGAAAAAGGTAGCAGACGACCATCAAGTTTAAGTGTTACAACTCAAAACGAACCAAATGTTTCAAAAGCGAGAGTTGTAAGCACTTGGCAAAAGTAGAAAAAAGTAAAGCAACCACCCATATGAACCCGCTTGAAGACTATCAACTCATATGCTTCTCCCCCTTTTGTCAGTAATGACCAAAAAGGTTTGAAGACATAGAGCTTCTACTCGTTCCCATGAGGTGCAGGCGAGGCAGTAGGGTCGTCGTTGAGGTACGATGGTGCAGAAGAACTTGGTGCAGTGTTGAGACGCGCTGAAGGTGGAGGTGGTGAAGTGGCATCATCTTGATCATCTATAACTCTGGCATTCACCGTGGCAGCTGAGGAAGAATAGTCAGAGTCTTCAAGGGAGGGAGTCCAACGCAAGTGAGCATTCCTTGGAGGAGTGGAGTCAAACTTGAATCTTTCTGTGAAGCCATCATCTTGAAGATCTTCTTCAGCAGTGAGCAAGGTCAAACTCTTCCAAGACCTCCGACAAGTTTCATGCGTGACAAAGGCATTCTTGGTGGTGAGATTGCGAATGCGATTGATGTTCACCAAGAGGCTTTGCATCTGACGCTTAAGCCAGTCATGATGCTTATCCTGTTTCTGATGTAGCGCAACGAGAAGCTCTCGGTCATTGAGAACACGAGATCGCTTCCGAGGCTTTTGGGCAATGGTGCTTCCAGTTGCGTTAGTTTGGGCACGAGGGGCACATGTGTTACCAGCCAAGGGATAAACACGAGAGACTGCCTGAACTCCTTCAATGGGCTGGGTGAAGCTTTGATGATCAACATTCTGAAGATAATTTGGATCCTTAGCAGGCTCTGGGTAAATAGCTTCAACAGATAGATCAACCTCTGGCAAGAATACAAGATGATTGCGCGCAGAGTGAAGCTTGATAAGACACATTACCCATGGAGCATAGAACTTCAGACCAAAAATGTCGGAGCCAGATGCAGCCAACTGCCTGATGAAGAAGTCTTGAGCATTGAAGCTGATGCCATTGAAGATATAGAAAACCAAAGTCTTCATTGCTCCTTCAAGCTTTGCTGCAGATGAATGTCCTTTGACAGGCCATAGAGTCTTTCTGATGATATGATAAATGGTGCGGGGCAGATACTCTAGTCTTCAACAAAGAATTCGGTTGGGTATTCAGGGTCGCGTGGCAAAGGCTTCATCATGCTCAGCATTTGACTCATGTTGAGTTCTGGCTTCTGGAAAATGCTCTCCAAAGCATTCTGGTGTTGTTGACAACCTGGTTCATAGTAGTCACCAGGAGTGGGCAGGGCTGTGAGCTCAATGATGTCTTGAGCTTTAGCTTCATGATGAACATCTCCTGTCATCCACTCAAGGATCCAAGTCTTGGGATCCCTGTTGCATCCACGAATGAGGGTAGCATAGAATTGAAGCAGAAGTTCTTCATTCCAGTGTTCCTTGTCAGTCACAAACTTAAGCAGACCCGCATCACGGAAGCAGTCAAGGGCTTCTTCAAGGCATGGGAGTCCAGCAATGGCTTCACAATCAAGATGCATGTGAGGGAAGATGCGTCCCTGATTGTACAAGATGCATGAATAATAGCTTCGCCGCTGATAACTCCAGAATCGGTCCGAAGAGATTCTTGGCCTGGTGTAGGGGTTCTTGGCACTGTTGAAGAATGTGTTGTGTGCCTTGAATCCATTCAGATTAAAGGATCCTGGTGAAGTTGCAGTACCTGGAAACCGTGGTAGCCTTGGCTTTGGCTTCTGGACCTGAGGCCTGTGCTCAACATGATAGGCAAACTGAGGTCCGGGAGCAGGCGGAGGAACCAGGATTAGCCAGCGGATAGTAACAAGCTGTCCATGATCATATGCTTGCTCGATGGTGTGTGGCCTTGGAGGAGGTACAGGAGCAGAGGCATTGGCTTCAGGCGGCGGATTTGCTTCAGGTGCTGCATTGGCTTCAGGTGCATTCACTTCTGGCACCATATTAGCTTCAGGCGCCACATTAGCTTCAGCCATGACACCGTCATTGGCATCAGTGTTGATGTTGGTGGCCGCCTCAGTATTGGTAACCTCCACTTCAGGAGCTGGAGGATCGGACATGTTCTCCTCGAGAACAACTTCAGGGTTGGACGGGGGTGTAGCAACTCTTTCTTCATCACGTGGTTCTTCTTCTTCATCGGCTGATGCAGCCGAAATATCTTCAGCCGCTTTGACTTCAGATTCAGGAATGTTCACAGTAGGAGAGGCTTCAGGAAAGACTTCACGTGAGACGGATTGGCGCTCTTCTCCTTCGGGAACACTTGACAATGTGACCTGTGGCCTAGGTCCTCTGCGAAGCCTGCAAAATGATGGCGACGCCTGTGGAGATGGAGTTGGTTGGGCCTCAAAGTCTTCACTGTCAATCACCGGAGTGGTGACCTGTGGTGGGGGAGTGACTGGTGTTTCTTCAACATGAGGGGATTCTTGAGGGTGATCAGCCCATGAGTCATCCTGAGCTTGGTGTCAATGGACGACCAATGCTGACGAGTTCGCTGTTCGTGAGAATAGGCGATGATACTAAACTGTGCTCGATCTGAGGAAGGACTTCATCATCTTCAACATTGTCGTGAGGACCAATGTCTTCAGCTATGGTGGGGTCAACAGCTGGATTCTCTTCAGCTTCAGGAGCCTCTGTGGAAGCAGGCTCATGAAATACCAGACGACGTTCACGATGTTCAGACGCAGGACGAGCAACAGAAATTGGCTCGACAAGAAGGGGCTCTGTGAAAGCAGCCTGGTCTCTCTTCTTTGTTTTCCTTCTCTTGGTTGGGGAGCATCATTAGTGGTGGCTTTGGTCTTGCGCTTTCTGGCTTCGTCTTCAGCTGCTCTGGTTTTTTGAATTCTGAAGCCACTGTGGGGACCTTAGGCTTCGAGCCTGTCATACTGGCTGGGAAGACAATGCAAGGTTCTTCCTTCCTTGATGCTTCTGGTTTTGGCACAGCTGGCTTCTTCTTCTTCGTCTTGGCAGCCATTCTGGGGTTGATGCCTGGTCGCCCCAAGGCCTTGCGCTTTTCAGCTTCATTGTAGCCTTGAACACATTTTGCAGCAAGATTCTTCATGCGGTCTGAAAGTGCTAGTGATCGACTAGAGGGGGGGGGTGAATAGGCAATTTTTATGAAAGTCTTCAAAACATGGAAGTTTCGAAGACAAACGATAGAAACAACCCTATTACCATGCAGCGGAAGGTAGACTACACTAAGCAAGCCATAGTCAAGTATCCAATGAACTGAAAGCACAAAGACTAATAGCAGCTAGGCAGTATAGATCAGGACGGAAGATAGTATGAAGCCAATCAGAACAAGCAGTCACACAGTGAAGACAAATAGATAATGCAAACAGGCAATGACTTCACAAGGACCAATCTGCAAATAAAGAGATGGGAAGGATAGAACCAGTGGCTCGTTGAAGACAATGATTTGTTGGAACAGTTCCAGTTGCTGTGACAACTGTATGTCTGGTTAGGGAGGCTGAGATTCAACTCAGAAGACCGCGTCTTCACCTTATTCCCCTTGAGCTAAGGACACCCAGTCCTTGCCCAATCACTCTGGTAAGTCTTCAAGGTAGATTTCCAAACCTTCATAGACTTCGTTCACCGGCGATCCACAATGACTCTTGGATGCTCAGAACGCGACGCCTAACCGGCTGGAGGATTCACAGTCCTCAAGTGTAATAAGTCTTCAGATCACACAGACAAGAAGACTTCGGTGATGCCTAACACTCTTTCGCTCTAGGTGCTTAGGGCTTTGTCCTCGCAAGGATTTCTCTCTTAAAGGCTTCAAGGTGGGTTGCTCTCAAACGACAAAAGCCGTACACTAACTCTGAGCACCAACCAATTTATGGTGTAGGGGGTGGGCTATTTATAGCCACTAGGCAACCCGACCTGATTTGTCTGAAATGACCCTGGGTCATTAAGGAATTGACACGTGTTCCAATGGTCAGATTTCAAACACACACGGCAACTTTACTTGGGCTACAAGCAAAGCTGACTCATGTAGCTCTGGATAAGATTTGCTCTCATAGTCTTCGCTCGAAGACATAGGATTTTTGGTTAAGTATCACTTTAGTCATTCTGACTGGTTCACTTGGACCCCACTTAACAGTACGGTGGTTCCTATGACTCGACAAAGAAGAAAAAGAATGACGAAACAACTAAGTCTTCGCGCTCCATAGTCTTCACACAATGTCTTCTCTTGTCAGTCTTCAATGTGAATACCTTCACGTACCACCTTTGTCTTCAATGTCTTCATACATTTTTAGGGGTCATCTCTGGTAGGTAAATCGAATCAATGAGGGACTTCTACATGTGTTATCCTGCAATTCTCATAAAGACATTACTCCCTCAACCAGGTTTGTCGTCAATACTCCAAAACCAACTAGGGGTGGCACTAGATGCACTTACAATCTCCCCCTTTTGGTGATTGATGACAAACTGGTTGAAGTCTTCAACGGAGAATAAAATATGTGAAATTGTAAAGGATAGGGTATTGTCTTCATAAGTGGCAAAGGCTTCCCCAGAAGATGTGCATATAAGTAATTTGCTTTTGGAATGTAAATGCACATGGCAGGTTGTACTTGTGGAGATCCTCTTCAACTTATGATGACAATTCATCATGCATGATTTGATATTACGAAGATAATGACATGCATAATGAAAAGTGGACGTCTGCAAAACGACTTCATGCGGAATTTATCGTTGCGCATGCGGAATTTATCATCGCATCACATAGTGTTGAAAAGGTAGCAGACGACCATCAAGTTTAAGTGTTACAACTCAAAGAACCAAATGTAGCAAAAGGCGAGAGTTGTAAGAACTTGGCAAAAGTAGCAAAAAGTAAAGCAACCACCCATATGGACCCGCTTGAAGACTATCAACTCATATGCTTCTCCCCCTTTTGTTAGTAAGGACCAAAAAGGTTTGAAGACATAGAGCTTCTACTCGTTCCCATGAGGTGCAGGCGAAGCAGCAGGGTCGTCGTTGAGGTCCGGTGGTGCAGAAGAACTTGGTGCAGTGTCGACACGCGCTGAAGTTGGAGGAGGTGAAGTGGCATCATCTTGGTCATCGATGACTCTGGCATTCACCGTCGCAGCTGAGGACGAATAGTCAGAGTCTTCAAGTGAGGGAGTCCGATGCAAGTGAGCATTCCTTAGAGGAGTTGAGTCAAACTTGAATCTTTCTGTGAAGCCATTGTCTTGCAGATCAGCTTCAGCACTAAGCAATGTCAAACTCTTCCAAGACCTCCGACAGGTTTCATGTGTAACAAAGGCATTCTTGGTGGCAAGATTGCAAATGCGATTGACGTCCACCAAGAGGCTTTGCATTTGACGCTTAAGCCAGTTATGATGCTTATCCTGTTTCTGATGTAGCGCGACGAGAAGCTCTCGGTTATTGAGAACACAAGATCGCTTCTGAGGCCTTTGGGTAATGGTGCTTCTAGTGGCGTCAGTTTGAGCGCGAGGGGCACGTGTGTTACCAGCCAAGGGATAAACACGAGAGACTGCCTGAATTCCTTCAATGGGCTGGGTGAAGCTTTGACGATCAACATTGTGAAGATAAATCGGATCCTTAGCAGGCTCTGGGTAAATAGCTTCAATAGACAGATCGTCCTCTGGCAAGAATACAAGATGATTGCGCGCAGACGGCTGATAGTTGAAGGCATAGTGCAGCTTGATAAGACGCATTACCCATGGAGCATAGAACTTCAAACCAAAAATGTTGGAGCCAGATGCAGCCAATTGCCTGATGAAGAAGTCTTGAGCATTGAAGCTGATGCCATTGAAGATATAGAAAACCAAGGTCTTCATTGCTCCTTCAAGCTTTGCTGCAGATGAATGTCCTTTGACAGGCCATAGAGTTTTTCTGATGATATGGTAAATGGTGCGAGGCAGATAGTCTAGGTCTTCAACAAAGAATTCAGATGGGTAGTGAGCGTCGTGAGGCAAAGGCTTCATCATGCTCAGCATTTGGCTCATGTTGGGTTCGGGGGCTTCTGAAAAATGCTCTCCAGAGCATTCTGGTGTTGTTGACAACCTGGTTCGTAGTATTCACTAGGAGTGGGCAGGGCTGTGAGCTCAATGATATCAAGAGCTTTGGCTTCATGATGGACATAGTCTGTCATCCACTCAAGGACCCAAGTCTTTGGATCCCTGTTGTATCCTCGAATGTGGAGAGTTGCACAAAACTGTAATAGAAGCTCTTCATTCCAGTGTTCCTTGTCTGTGAAAAATTGCAGGAGTCCAGCGTCTCTGAAGCAATCCAATGCTTCTTCTAGACAGGGCAGGCCAACTATAGCTTCAGTGTCGAGACGCATATGTGGAAATATGCGCCCTTGATTATATAAGACGCATGAATAGTAGCTGCATTGCTGATAGCTCCAGAACCGATCCGATGAAATGCGAGGTTTGGAGTAATGGTTCTTGGTGCTGTTGAAGAAGGTGTTATGTGCCACGAAGCCATTCACATTGAAGACCCCAGGTGAGGTTGCAGTGCCTGGGAATCTTGGAAGTCTTGGTTTGGGCTTCTGGACTTGAGGCCTGTGCTCGACATGATAGTTAAATTGTGGACCCGCAACAGGTGGAGGAACCAGAATGGGCCATCGGACCATAACAGGCTGACCACGATCAAATGCCAGCTCAACAGTGTGAGGCCTTGGAGGGGGTACAGGAGCATTGGCATTTTCGTTGACATGGGCTGCAAGTGGAACAATAGCTTCAGGAGGAATGATTACGTCTGGTGCAGCATTGGCTTCAGGGGCCACATTGTCTTTGGGCATGACGACATCAGTGTCGTCAGCAGTGTTGTTGTTGGTGGTGACGTTAGCTTGAGGCGCCACATTAGCTTCAGCCATGACAACGTCATTGCCTTCAATGTTGATGTTGGTGGTCGACTCAGTATTGGGAACCTCCACTTCAGGAGCTGGAGGGTCGGACACGTTCTCCCTGAGAACAACTTCAGGAATGGTTGGTGGTGTAGCAACTCTTTCTTCATCACGTGGTGCTTCTTCTTCATCGGCTGATGCAGCCGGAATATCTTCAGTCATTTTGGCTTCAGACTCAGAGGCGTTCACAGTTGGAGTGGCTTCTGAAAACACTTGACGTGCAACAGATTGGTGGGGCACTTCTCCTTCTGGAACACTCGGAAGAGTGACTTGGGGCCTTGGTCCTTTGTGAAGCCTGCGTAACGCTGGCGACGCCTGTGGAGATGGAGTTGACTGGGCCTCAACGTCATCTTCATCTTACACTGGAGAGGTGACTTGTGGTTGGGGAGAACTTGCTTGGTATGTCTTGTTGTTGTGGGTGATCAGCCCATGATGCATCCTGAGCAGTTGGCGTCAGAGGACGACCAATGCTGATGAGCTCGCTGTGCGTGAGCATAGGCGATGATACCAAATTGTGCTCAATCTGAGGAAGAACTTCATCATCTTCAACATTGCCGTGAGGACCAATGTCTTCAGCTGCGGTGGGGTCAATAGCTGGATTGTCTTTAGCTTCAGGAGCCTCTGTGGAAGCAGGCTCATGAACTATCAACTGGCGCTCTCGATGTTCAGACGCATGATGAGCAACAAAAATTAGCTCGATAAGAAGGGGCTCTGTGGGAGCAGCCCGATCCCTCTTCTTTGTTTTCCTTTTCTTGGTTGGGGGAGTATCATCGGTGGTGGCTTTGGTCTTGCACTTTCTGGCTTCAGCTTCAGCTGCTTTGGTTTTCTTGAATTCTGAAGCCACTGTGGGGACCTTAGGCTTCGAGCCTGTCATACTGGCTGGGAAGACAATGCGAGGTTCTTCCCGCCTTGATGCTTCTGGTTCTGCCACAGCTGGCTTCTTCTTCTTCTTGGCAGCCATTCTGGGGTCGATGCCTAGTCGCCCCAAGGCCTTGCGCTTTTCAGCTTCATTGTAGCCTTGCACACATTTGGCAGCAAGATTCTTCATGCGCTCACGAGAAACTTTTGCTTCTTCTCGTTTCTTGTGGAATGCCTCCTTGAGCTCATGCATCATGACCTTGAAGTTTTCAATGTCTTCAACATTGAGCTTGGCCATGTGCTTCTTGAACTGAGCCTTTTCATAATCGATCTTATGCTTCAGCTCAACAATTTTCTAAGCTAGAGACAGCTCAGGAGCAATGGATCCGTGGAAGGCGACGCTGAGGCCAATGGGAAGCTGAAGATCATCAAAGCTGACATCTGGGCTGTCAAACCACTCATCAATAAACTTGTTTAAGATTTCCAAATCAAAGAAAGGAAGATCATTGAAGATTTCCGCCTCTTGCTTGCTCTTGATCAACTGCTTAAGAGCGTCATCGCCAAGATTGTCGTCGCTGGATAGATCAATGGCGTCATGCTCGTTTCTCAAAACAGCAGCAGGGGTCAGTGCTTGACCAGTGGGTTGCATGGGCTTTTTCGACTTGGTAGACTTGGAGATGCGTGAGAGATCTTCAGACTGCACACTGGCTTCAGGAGGTGCAGTGGACAGAGGCTTTGCCTGTGAGACCTTTGGTGCAGATAAGGGCTTTGAAGCCTTTGGTACTGAAGAGGGCTTTGAAGCCTTGGGTTTCATTTGCTTCACAGGCTTCGGTGGTGTAGGCGCTTCGTCAGAATCAGCGTCGTCTGCAGGTTGATCCACGTCTGCCCCTTGAACCATTATGTGAGTGATGAGACCTTCTAAGTTGTAGAAGGGCCCAACAAGATTGGGTTCAGCTTCTCATGTGCCGTCGGCATGTGGCGCAGAGGGGCCTGGGTTGAAGTCTAATCCCAAGGACTTCTTGTTTTCCTTGGCTGAGTTCTTTGCAAACTGAAAGTTGCGCTTGAAGAGATTATCTTCACGACACCACAACAGAGAGGATGGGTCGGCATTTGCAGGCTGAGGTCCACGAAGCATGCAGGGGTAGAAGCCTTGAGCAATAGCTTCGGACCTTGACTCGGGCTGAAGACCTTTGTATATAATATCTCCCCAGGGGCCCTTGATGGCACTCTTCTTAGCATATTCGTCGGTGACAAATCTGTACTTGAACCATTCCTCTGCCCAATGTCTTCGAATCCATTGGATTCGGTTCTTGCGTTCTCCATAGCTCTCTTCTGGATCTGACTTGTATAGCTCATAGAGATCTGGTGGCAGGTCCTTAGCAGTGTTTCCACGGTGCTGTCTGCTGCCCTTCCTAACTGATTTTTCTGTTGCCATGAAGTTTAGACTGAAAGGCTTCAACACTGTCAAAGTCTTCCATCTACTGGTCAGACAAGAACTAGCTTCAGGAGAATTTATATGATGCTGTAAGAACTCTGCAAATGAATGCAGACTATGAGAACCAAGGGATTCTCCCACGGACATGTACCTGTGACAGCATTAAAGGTGCGAGGGAAGGGGAATAGGTCATATGCATTCTCAGAAGATTTTGAAGATAAATCAGTTTAGAAGACATTGACCTCATAGTGTGAAGACATTCACTCATATGTAGAGAGTTGGTTCCAGATTTGTACGAATCCACGAATAAGTACAAGTGAGGAATCTAACTACTTTGTGAAGCATAAGTGAACATACTAGACATGCTATGAGATGCAGAATGAGATAGATCCAACTTGTGGGAACAGAAACCACTTGTGGTTGAAAAGGATGAATCTATCGAATCAAAAAGACTATAAAAAGAGGCTTTATTTACCACACGAGGAACTGCTAGACGGAGTGGGAGAGGAGGCCGAGCTGTTCGATCTTCCGTGCCCTAACTTGGCGATGAAGGACACCTACGGCGACGGCGGAGAAGACGATGTCCGCGGCCGGCGTGAGGACGGCGTTGGTGAGGTCGCGGCAGCTAAGCGCTTCGTCGCCGGCGTCGTCGAGGGCTAGCGGTGGCGCTAGGGTTTGTGCGAGAGTGGAAGAAGAGATAATGACTGGGGTGAGGCGTGTATTTATAGAGACAGGGACGGCACAACGTTATTACGCAGGTGCCCCTGGCGGTTCACATCTGAAGGACACGTGGCAATCATGCAACACATTGGAGGTTGTTCCACGTTCCCACACATGGCTAGATTGTCGGGAGGTCGTTCCCACTTCTCCGGGTTTCAGGTAAAAAGGATTGAGCATTGAAAACAGATTAATGTTTGTCTCTGTGCCTCCCGCTGACAAGGACTCAGCGAAGACATTCGACAGTTTCAATAGAATGCATATGATTTGGATAGATAGACTTGAGACGGGAGCATAGAAAGGTTAGGGTCCGATCACATTCACTTAGTTCAAAAGATTCAACGTGAAGACATATCTATAAGTGAATGCTGTAGAGGACATAAACCAAATCAGTACATTTGAAGATAAACATGAGGCCATGTTAACATTGAAGACAAACAAAATGCGAAGACTTGCAAATGTAATGCCATGAGAAAAACACTTCTAAGGGAAGAATTTGGTGGTGGCGTTACCCACTGTATAGGAAGTATTAGACCCAGACAGGGCGCACAATTATCGTGGCGCTCCGAAGTCAAATTCCACGTTAATGTATTCACACTCAGAATGTAAGTCTTCATTGTTTGAAGATATACTTTACTTCGTGTGTTGCACATCTAAGTCATCAACATGCATAAGTGTTAGGATATGTGCCTGATCACAGGACATTTGAGGATTCCAAGATATTTAGCTCACACCGTAACTTGCAAAACCTTTTCTCATCCAAGTGCTTTGTGAAGATATTTGCCAGTTGCTCTTCAGTGTTGACGTGTATGATATCAATATCTTCCTTCATGACATGATCTCTGAGAAAGTGATGATGAATTTCAATGTGCTTTGTCTTCGAGTGCTGAACTGGGTTGTTAGCAATCTTGATGGCGCTTTCATTGTCGTAGTAGAGTGGCACTTGCTTTAGATGAATGCCATAGTCTTTGAGTGTTTGCTTCATCCATAGAAGCTGAGCGCAGCAAGATCCAGCAGCAATGTATTCATATTCAGGAGTGGAGAGAGATACACAGTTCCGCTTCTTTGAAGACCAACATACAAGTGAGCGTCCCAGAAAGTGACATGTGCCTGATGTAGACTTGCGATCCTCCTTGTCACCAGCATAATCAGCATCCGAGAATCCAACTAGATCAAACTCTGAGCCCTTTGGATACCATAATCCTAGTGTTGGGGTGTGAGCCAAATATCGAAGAATTCGCTTCACAGCTAAGTGATGCGATTCCTTTGGTGTCGCTTGGAATCGGGCACACATGCAAACACTAAGCATGATATCTGGCCTAGATGCACATAAATAAAGCAAAGAACCAATCATGGAGTGGTATACCTTTTGATCGAACTCTTTACCATTGTCGTCGGGACCCAGATGGTGTTTAGCTGGCATTAGCGTCGTTGTGTTTCTGTCACCGAGGTATTTATCTTGAGATATGAAGATGCCGTTGTGTTTCTGTCGTATTTAAAGTCCAAGGAAGAACTTCAACTCTCCCATCATGGACATCTGATATTGCTCTTGCATCATGTATCCAAACTCATCACTGTATTTCTGATTAGTGCAGCCGAAGATAATGTCATCCACATATATTTGGCACACAAACAGTTCATCATCATATGTCTTCATGAAGAGTGTGGGATCTAGGGAACCAGGTTTGAAGACTTTGCTCTTCAGGAAGTCTTTGAGTGTGTCATACCAAGCATGAGGGGCTTGTTTGAGGCCATACAGTGCCTTGTTGAGCTTATACACCATGTCAGGATGATTTGGATCTTCAAAGCCAGGCGGTTGTGCAACATACACTTCTTCTTCAATCTTGCCATTGAGAAAAGCGCTCTTCACATCCATTTGATACAGAAGAATGTTATGATGATTTGCATAGGCCAACAGTATGCGTATAGCCTCAAGCCTAGCCACATGAGCAAATGTTTCATCGAAGTCAATTCCTTCAACTTGAGTGTATCCTTGAGCAACGAGACGAGCTTTATTTCTGACAACTTGACCATGCTCATCTTGCTTGTTGCGATATATCCATTTAGTGCCTATGATATTGTGCTTACGAGGATCAGGACGCTTGACCAGTTCCCATACATTATTCAGCTCAAATTGTTGAAGCTCTTCTTGCATAGCTTGAATCCATTCAGGTTCCATGAAGGCTTCATCAACTTTCTTGGGTTCAGATATTGAGATGAATGTGAAGTGCCCATAGAAATTTGCTAGTTGTGTTGCCCTTGAACGAGTGAGTGGACCAGGTGCATTGATGCTATCAATTATTCTCTCAATCTGTACTTCATTTGCAACCCGAGGATGAACATGACGAAGATTTTGCTCTTGCTGATCATTGTCATCGTTAGAAGGATTGTCTTCAGTCTGAGCATTGTCTTTAGGTTGATCAGGTGCAGAGATGATGAGTTCCTCTTCAGGCTGTGCTTCAGACGGTATGATTTCTCCAGTTCCCATAAGCTTGATGGATTCACTGGATGGAACTTCATCTAGCACATTTGGCAGGTGCTCTCTTTGCCAGCCGTTCGTCTCATCGAACTGCACATCCACAGTTTCAACCACTTTATAGTGAAAGAGGTTGAAGACTCTGTAGGAGTGTGAATCCTTTCCGTATCCAAGCATAAAACCTTCATGTGCTTTCGGTGCAAATTTTGAAGTGTGATGTGGATCCTTGATCTAGCACCTGGCACCAAATACTCTGAAGTAACTGACATTTGGCTTCTTACCAGTGAGGAGCTCAAAGGATGTTTTGTTCAGAAGCTTGTGAAGATAAACACTGTTGATGATTTGGCATGCAATATCAATGGCTTAAGGCCAAAACTTTCTTGGAGTCTTGTATTCATCGAGCATCGTCCGGGCCATCTCCATGAGTGTTATGTTCTTGCGTTCCACGATGCCATTCCGCTGCCACGTGTACGGAGCTGAGAACTCATGAGTGATGCCCAAAGTATCAAGATAAGTGTCGAGGCCGGTGTTTTTGAATTCAGTGCCATTGTCACTTCTGATGTGCTTGATCTTGACGCCATAGTTGTTCATGGATCGATTGGTGAAACGTCTGAAGACATCCTGCACTTCAGTCTTGTAGAGAATTATATGCACCCATGTATATCTTGAATAATCATCAACAATGACGAAGACGTAGAGACAAGCAGTAGTAGTAAGAGTTGAGTAGTGAGTGGGACCGAAGAGGTCCATGTGTAGCAGTTCGAAGGGTTGAGTCGTTGTCATGATTGTCTTCGAGGGATGCTTGGCCCTCGTCATCTTTCCAGCTTCGCAGGCACCGCATAAGTGATTCTTCTTGAACTTGACGCCCTCAATGCCTATGATATGCTTCTTCTTTGCAAGTGTGTGCAAGTTCCTCATGCCAGCATGCCCTAGCCTCCGATGCCAGAGCCAGCATTCTGAAGCTTTTGCAAGAAGACATACGGCAAGCTGTGGTCCTGCTGAGAAATCTACCATGTACAAATCATCTTTCCGATACCCTTCAAAGACTAGAGACTTGTCAGATTCCATTAGAACAAGGCAATGATATTTTCCAAACATCACAATCATGTTTAAATCACAAAGCATTGAGACAGACATTAAGTTGAAACCAAGGGATTCAACAAGCATCACTTTATCCATGTGCTGATCCCTTGAGATTGCAACTCTACCTAGACCCAATACCTTGCTTTTACCAGTATCAGCAAATGTGATGTGACTCTTGTCAGATGGGCATAAGGTTGAGTCCATGAGAAGACTTCGCTTGCCAGTCATGTGATTAGTACATCCACTATCAATGATCCATTCTGAAGCAGCTGGTGTCATACCCTACAGTGCAGTTAGGGGGATAGGCTTCACGAAGAGAATTGTGAAGCATAAAAATTTGACGGGCAAGTGGATTATGAAAGCTTTGATCGAGGTTAGGACTGATAGGGCAAATAGCAAGCGACTCAGGAACAAAATACATAATAAGACCATTTGGGCATTTGATCTTGCGCCCTACAAGATGTTTAAGGTCCCCAGCAATAGCTTCAGACACATTTAATTTTCGACTGGAGACCCTTCCCTGCAGAAAAAAGTTAAGATTTCTTAGCCACCTACATCTTCAAGGGTGGCTTCGAAGCAATGAGTCTAAGTGCAGCATCTGAGAACTTCAGCTTTGGAGCCCTAGCAAATAGTCTTGCAGGTGAACAATAGTACTCATAAGAATAAGCAGAGTAGTTCTTGGTCTTATGAACATGGCGGTTTGATGAAATGCGCTCATATTCATAGGCCTGAGTATGGTTTCCCTGCAAAACATTTGCTTTAGTGCGACTCAGGTGAGTCCTCTGTCTGTATGAAGCCTTTGGACCATATGAAGCCTGTGGTCTAGGGTTTTTCTTCTTCACTTGTGGTGTCATGACGACATTCACGGGAAGATTCTCCAGACACTTTTTCGGCACCCAGACTTTCTTCATAGGTGGCCCATTCCTGCAGTTAGTACCAATATACCTAGCAAACACTTCACCATTATGATTCTTAAACAGTTTATAGTTTGCATCAAAGGATTCATCAATGACAATGGGATTAGTACAAGTGAAGCCAGATAGGGTGGATGGATCCACTGAAGGTTCATTTGCAGCAACCCATGTGGTTTTGGGGTACTGCTCAGGTTTCCAGTAAGAGCCATCAGCATTCATTTTCCTTTCGAACCCAACACCCTCTTTCCTAGGGTTTTGGTTCAGGATCTGCCTCTTGAGGACATCACATAGTGTCTGATGCCCTTTGAGACTTTTGTACATCCTTCTTTCAAGCAATGTCTTCAACCTAGCATTTTCATCAGCAATAGCAGTGGCATCCTCAGCAGAGGGGTTAGTTACCACATCAATAGTTGAAGATATTGCAACAGTAGCAGCAGTAGAACATCCAGTAACAGAAGTAGCGTTGTCACGCTCAATGCATTTAAGACACGGTGGTTCAAATCCTTCCTGAGCGGAACTGAGCTGTTTGGCGCGAAGTGACTCATTTTCCTTTTGAAGATCTTCATGAGCCGCTCTCAATTTCTCAAGATCTTGCTTCCTTTGAAGATAATCATAGGAAAGCTTTTCATGAGTTGTGGAGAGCGTTTCATGACGACTTTCAAGTTCCTCATACTTAACATGAAGATTTTTTATGTCTTCAATTAAGGACTGAGATCGAGTCATTTCAGCGTCTAACATGTCATCGCTTTTGTCTAACAGTTTTTGAATATGTTCCATAGCTTTCTATTGTTCAGTTGCAATTTTAGCAAGTTTTTTGTAGCTGGGTTTGGAACCACAATCAGAGTCATCTTCACTGGATATTTGATAGTGAGTAGTGCGTGAGTTTACCTTGGCACCGCGTGCCATGAAGCTGTAGGTGGGAGCGGAGTTGTCCTGATCATTAGCATCGGCGTCGGTGATGAATTCATTGTCTTCAATGTTGAAGATGGACTTGGCAACGTAGGCTGTAGCCAGACTAGCAATGCCAGAATCGGACTCCTCCTCCGACTCCACCTCCACCTCCTCAGAAGCAGACTCCTCCTCTGAATCCATTTCCTTGCCAACAAAAGCACGAGCCTTGCCAGATGATCTCTTCTTGTGTGATGAAGACTTTGATGAAGACTTGGAAGAAGACTTCGAGTATTTCTTCTTCTTCTTGTCGTCAGAATCATATTCCTTGCTCTTCTTCTTCTTCTTCTTCTTCTTCTTCTTCTTCTTGTTCTCATTGTCCCACTGCGGACACTCAGAGATGTAGTGACCAGGTTTCTTGCACTTGTGGCATGTTCTCTTCTTGTAGTCATGAGTAGAAGCTTCATTATTCCTTGAGCTAGATCATGAGGACTTTCTGAAGCCTTTCTCTTGGTGAATTTCTGGAACTTCTTCACAAGCATAGCAAGCTCCTTTCCAATGTCTTCAGGATCATCAGAACTGCAATCAGATTCTTCTTCAGATGAGGAAATAGCTTTTGCCTTCAAAGCACGAGTTTGTCCATAGTTGGGACCATAGATGTCTCTTTTCTCAGAAAGCTGAAACTCATGTGTGTTGAGCCTTTCAAGTATGTCAGACGGATCGAGTGTCTTGAAGTCAGGGCGTTCTTGAATCATCAGGGCTAGGGTGTCAAATTAGCTATCAAGTGATCTCAGGAGTGTCTTGACGACTTCATGCTTGGTGATCTCAGTAGCGCCGAGGGCTTGAAGCTCATTTGTGATGTTAGTGAGTCGATCAATCGTGAGCTGAACATTCTCATTGTCGTTTCTCTTGAAGCGGTTGAAGCGGTTGCAAAGGACACTGATTCTGTGATCTCACTGGGTTGAGACGCCTTCGTTGACCTTGGAGAGCCAGTCCCAGACTAGCTTGGATGTTTCCAGAGCACTCACACGGCCATACTGTCCTTTGGTCAGATGACCACAGATGATGTTCTTGGTAGTGGAATCCAGTTGAACGAACTTCTTGACATCAGCAGCGGTGACACCTTCACCAGCCTTGGGAACGCCATTCTTGACGACATACTAGAGGTGGCTTCCAGATGCATGCGCATCTTATTCTTCCAGTAGGGATATTCAGTTCCATTGAAGACTGGGCACGCAGCAGAGACTTTGATTATCCCTGCAGTCGACATAGCTAAAACTCCAGGTGGTTAAACCGAATCACACAGAACAAGGGAGTACCTCGCTCTGATACCAATTGAAAGTGCTAGTGATCGACTAGAGGGGGGGGGGTGAATAGGCGATTTTTATGAAAGTCTTCAAAACATGGAAGTTTCGAACACAAACGATAGAAACAAACCTATTACCATGCAGCGGAAGGTAGACTACACTAAGCAAGCCATAGTCAAGTATTCAATGAAATGAAAGCACAAAGACTAATAGCAGCTAGGCAGTATAGATCAGGATGGAAGATAGTATGAAGCCAATAAGAACAAGCAGTCACACAGTGAAGACAAATAGATAATGCTAACAGGCAATGACTTCACAAGGACCAATCTACAAATAAAGAGATGGGAAGGATAGAACCAGTGGCTCGTTGAAGACAATGATTTGTTGGACCAGTTCCAGTTGCTGTGACAACTGTACGTCTGGTTAGGGAGGCTGAGATTCAACTCAGAAGACCGCGTCTTCACCTTATTCCCCTTGATCTAAGGACACCCAGTCCTCGCCCAATCACTCTGGTAAGTCTTCAAGGTAGACTCCCAAACCTTCACAGACTTCGTTCACCGGTGATCCACAATGACTCTTGGATGCTTAGAACGCGACGCCTAACCGGCTGGAGGATTCACATTCTTCAAGTGTAATAAGTCTTCAGATCACACAGACAAGAAGACTTCAGTGATGCCTAACACTCTTTGGCTCTGGGTGTTTAGGCTTTGTCCTCGCAAGGATTTCTCTCTCAAAGGCTTCGAGGTGGGTTGCTCTCAAACGACAAAAGCCGTACACTAACTCTGAGCAGCCAACCAATTTATGGTGTAGGGGGTGGGCTATTTATAGCCACTAGGAAACCCGACCTGATTTGTCCGAAATGACCCTGGGTCACTAAGGAACTGACACGTGTTCCAACGGTCAGATTTCAAACACACACGACAACTTTACTTGGGCTACAAGCAAAGCTGACTCATCTAGCTCTGGATAAGATTTGCTCTCATAGTCTTCGCTCGAAGACATATGATTTTTGGTTAAGCATCACTTCAGTCATTCTGACTGGTTCACTTGGACCCCACTTAACAGTACGGTGGTTCCTATGACTCAACAAAGAAGAAAAATAATGACGAAACAACTAAGTCTTCGCGCTCCATAGTCTTCACACAATGTCTTCTCTTGTCATAGTCTTCAATGTGAATACCTTCACGTACCACCTTGGTCGTCAATGTCTTCATACATTTTTAGGGGTCATCTCCGGTAGGTAAACCAAATCAATGAGGGACTTCTACCTATGTTATCCTGCAATTCTCACAAACACATTTGTCCCTCAACCAGGTTTGTCGTCAATACTCCAAAACCAACTAGGGGTTGCACTAGATGCACTTACACGGTCACGAGAACCTCTTGCTTCTTCTCGTTTCTTATGGAATGCCTCCTTGAGCTCATCATGACATTGAAGTTCTGAATGTCTTCAACATTGAGCTTGGCCATGTGCTTCTTGAACCGAGCCTTTTCATAATCAATCTTATGCTTCAGCTCAACGATTTTCTGAGCAAGAGCCAGCTTAGGAGCAATGGCTCCATGGAAGGAGACACTGAGGCCAATTGGAAGCTGAAGATCATCAAACTTGACGTCTGGGCTGTCAAACCATTCATCAATAAACTTGTATAAGATTTGCACATCAAAGAGGGGAAGATCATTGAAGATTTCCACCTCTTACTGCTCTTTATCAACTGCTCAAGAGCGTCATCGCCAAGATCGTTGTCGCTGGACAGATCAATGGCGTCATTCTCGTTTCTCAAAATAGCAGCAGGGGTCAGTGCTTGACCAGTGGGTTGCATGGACTTTTTCAACTGGGCAGACTTGGAGATGCGTGAGAGATCTTCAGACTGCACACTTGGTTCAGGAGGTGTAGTGGCCAGGGGCTTCGCCCGTGAGACCTTTGGTGCAGGGGATGGCTTCGAAGCTTTAGGTTTCTTCATCTTCTTTGGCTTCGGTGGTGCAGGCGCTTCGTCAGAATCAGCGTCGTCTGCAGGTTCATCCACGGCTATCCCTTGAACCATAATATGAGTGATGAGACCTTCTAGGTTGTAGAAGGACCCAACAAGATTGGGTTCAGCTTCGCGTGTCCCATCGGCACGAGGAGCAGAGGGGCCTGGATTGAAGTCTAATCCCCGTGACTTCTTGTTTTCTTTGGCCGAGTTTTTGGCAAATTGGAAGTTGCGCTTGAATATATTGTCGTCATGACACCATAGCAATGAAGATGGGTCTGCATCTGCAGGCTGTGGTCCATGTACCATGCAAGGATAGAAACCTTGTTCAATGGCTTCAGCTCTGGACCTGGGTGGAAGGTTTTTGTACAAGATGTGTCCCCAGGGTCGCTTGATGGCATTCTTCTCAGCATATTCCTGGGTCACGAACCTGTACTTGTACCATTATTCTGCCTAATATCTTCGAATCATTGGATTCGGGTTTTCGTTGATTGTAGTCCTCCTCTGGATCTATCTTGTACATCTCATAGAGGTCAGGAGGCAAATCTCTTGAGGTGTTTCCACAGTGCTGTCTGCCACCCTTCCTTGCAGGCTTTTCTGTTGTCATGAAGTTTAGACTGAAAGGCTTCAACTTTGTCGAAGTCTTCCGTCTACTGGTCAGATAGGAACTGGCTTCAGGAGAGTTTATGTGACGATGTAAGAACTCTGCAAATGAATGCAGACTGTGAGAACCAAGGGATTCTCCCACGGACATGTACCTGTGACAGCATTAAATATGCGAGGGAAGGGGAAGAGGTCATATGCATTCTCAGAAGATTTTGAAGATAAATCAGTTTAGAAGACATTGACCTCATAGTGCGAAGACATTCACTCATATGTAGAGAGTTGGTTCCAGATTTGTACGAATCCACGAATAAGTACAAGTGAGGAATCTAACTACTTTGTGAAGCATAAGTGAACATACTAGGCATGCTATGAGATGCAGAATGAGATAGATCCAACTTGTAGGAACAGAAACCACTTGTGGTTGAGAAGGATGAATCTATCGGCTCAAAAAGACTGTAAAAAGAAGTTTTATTTACCACATGAGGAACTGCTAGAAGAAGTGGGAGAGGAGGCCGAGAAGTTCGATCTCCCATGCCCTAACTTGGTGATGGAGGACACCTACGGCGACGGTGGAGAATACGATGTCCATGGCCGGCGTGAGGACGGCGTCGGTGAGGTCGTGGCAGCTAAGCGCTTCATCGCCGGCGTCGTCGAGGGCTAGCGGTGGCGCTAGGGTTTGTACGAGAGTGGAAGAAGAGATAATGATTTGGGTGAGGTGTGTATTTATAGGGATAGGGACGACACGGTGTTATTACACAGGTGCCCCTGGCGGTTCACATCTAAAGGACACGTGGTGATCATGCAACACCTTGGAGGTTGTTCCACATTCCCACGCACGCCTGGATTGTCGGGTGGTCGTTCCCACTTCTCCGGGTTTCAGGTAAAAAGGATTGAGCATTGAAAACAGATTAATGTTTGTCTCTGTGTCTTCTGCTGACAAGGACGCAGAGAAGACGTTTTGACAGTTTCAATAGAATGCATATGATTTGGATAGACAGACTTAAGACGGGAGCATAGAAAGGGCAGGTGTCGGTGTCAAAACCGGCGGATCTCAGGTAGGGGGTCCCGAACTGTGCGTCTAGGCCGGATGGTAACAGGAGGCAGGGGACACAATGTTTAACCCAGGTTCGGGCCCTCTTGATGGAGGTAAAACCCTACATCCTGCTTGATTAATATTGATGATATGGGTAGTACAAGAGTAGATCTACCATGAGATCAGAGAGGCTAAACCCTAGAAGCTAGCCTACGATATGATTGTATGTTGTCCCAAGGACTAAAACCCTCCAGTTTATATAGACACCGGAGAGGGTTAGGGTTACACAAGGTCGGTTACAAAGGAGGAGATATCCATATCCATATTGCCTAGCTTGCCTTCCACGCCAAGTAGAGTCCTATCTGGACAGGAGACGAAGTCTTCAATCTTGTATCTTCATAGTCTAACAGTCTGGCCAAAGGATATAATCTGGCTGTCCGGAGACCCCCTAATCCAGGACTCCCTCAGTAGCCCCTGAACCAGGCTTCAATGACGATGAGTCCGGCGTGCAGTATTGTCTTCGGCATTGCAAGGCGGGTTCCTCCTCCGAATACATCACAGAAGAATTTGAATACGAGGATAGTATCCGACCCTGCAACACAAGTTCCACATACTTCCGTAGAGAAAATAATATTTCCGCAAATCTAATTTGCCGACTTGTTTTGACAGTATGATGTTATGTCATGGCCCGGTGATTATTTGAACCGTTTCCTTTAACTAGCCCCGCACATAACGCGAGGCAGTTTTTCGACACGTCTTGTTAAAGCAGAGATTGTGTCCCCTTATTACGGGATTCTCATCAATACGGGCGTGGGTAACCCAACCGCGCCATCGATTATGGTGCTTGGGGTATAAGCGAGTTTTACCAGGCAAATGGGGACGCTTAGTTTCGTCCGCCCATATAAAGGGATAAGGATTCACCTTTCTATCCACGCCTTCTTCCTCCTTTGCTCATCCGTTTTCGCACACTCGAGCTCTAGCGCCCAAGTCCGCACTTCCCACCTCAACCTTCTCCAACCATGTCCGGAGCAGGAGGCAGGTGGATGGTCTCCTCCGTCACGGATGGAGACGTCAAGAAGCTGAGGAGAGCTGGATACCTGCCCGACGACATCGCGCACCGGCTCCCAGATGAGGGGCAACTCATCCACACCCCCGGGCCCCATGAGAGGGTAGTGTTCCTCACCCATTTCCTCCGCGGACTGGGATTCCCTCTCCACCCATTCGTCCAGGGGCTCATGTTCTATTACGGCCTGGATTTCCACGATCTGGCCCCGAACTTCATCCTCAACATCTCGGTGTTTATCATTGTGTGCGAGGCCTTCCTCCGCATCAAGCCCCACTTCGGCTTATGGTTGAAGACCTTCAATGTCAAGCCGAAGGTTGTGGGCGGCCGCCAGGCGGAGTGAAGAGGTGCCATGGTGGGCAAGATGCCCAATGTAACATGGCTCGAGGGCTCCTTTGTGGAAACCATAAAGGGGTGGCAATCGGGGTGGTTCTACATCACCGAGCCGTGCAACCCTGCATGGGCAGCGGCCCCCGAGTTCCGATCTGGCATCCCCACGCGGCTCACCTACTGGAAAGAGAAGGGCCTGTCCTGGGGTAGTTCGGGAGAGCTGACCGGACTCCAAACATGTATTCAAAACATGGTGAACAAGAAGCTCAAACTTGTCAACGTGGTCCAGGTCATGCTCCACTGCCGGATCCTCCCGTGCCAACAACGGGAGTTCAACTTGTGGGAGTTCGACCCGGCGCAGCACCGAACTCTGAACAGGCTCTTCGACACAACTCACAAAGATGCCTGGAGGGTGCTGTTCAAAAGCGCCGAGGTCCCCCCTCCCATTACTAAGGATCGCGGATTCAGCGCGAAGCGCCAAGCCAGTGCGGTAAGCTGCTTTACCTTTCACAGGATACTTATTTTTTATAGATTGATTCCATGCGGGATCTAAACTCCCGTACCTTTGACAGGACTGGTAGGATACGGCCGGACAGATCGATTGTCTGGCTCCTTTGCTCGAAGGCCCAGCAGACGCTCTTCTGGCGAAGATGCTGACTGTGGCTCCTTATACGGTGTCGGAGAAGACCAAGAAGGACAAGGGAACCCGGAAGAGTTCCCGATGCCAGGCGTCGTCGGACTCACCGTCCGATGACTCTGCGGCGCACTCCTCCCCCGAAGACGAGGAATAAGAAGAAGATGCTCCCCCTCCGGCTGGGGGAGATAAGAAAAGGAAGGCCGCCCCAACTGGGGGGCCAAAGGGTCCAAGAAGGGAAGGACTCTCCTTCCGGACAGTTCCGCCGCCGCCGACGAAGGCGAAGACGAGTGGTTGCCCAGGGCCAAGCCCCTGGGGAGATCGTAAGTATTCGGATACCAGAGTGACTCATAGCATTCCTTTGTCGCACTGCTTTCCCTAACACCGAACATAATTATGCAGGCCGCCACGAGCCAGTATCGATGTATCATCGGACGGCTCCCTGGGCTCGTCGGACATGGATAGCGATCCAGTCCGGACCGCCACCTCCCCTCATCCCGCCGACGATGCCGAGGTGCTATCTCAAGAGGCACCGGATCGTGGGGAGATAGTCCCGGAGGCGCCTCAAGGCGACCTTCCGGACTCCGGGAGCCGAGGGGACGGGGCCCCTGAGAGCTCCGAGTTCGGCCCTCAGCCGAACACCACGCCGGAACCTCTAGTGGTTCTGGGCTCGGGCAGGCGGCCTCTTTCTAAGAGGGGCAAGACGCCTGTGCCGGTGACCTCTGTCCATCCAGAGGCGCCGGACAATCTGCTGGAAGCACTTCGCAGCGCTTCCATTGACGAGGAGCACCGTACTATTATGAGTGCGGTGGTCCAGAAGGTTCAGTCCGCCAAGAGCGGGTTGGCTGAAGCCTGTGCCAGCCTTCTAACAGGCTTTGAGGTAAGTGTTTTAAAATGTAGTAGAAATATTACTGCATAGACGGTAGCCCCTGATGCTTTGTTCGGTGTTCACAAAGAAAAGCCGAACAGAGGATCAAATAATATCGCATGAGTCTAATATAAGTATGTCAATATGCATATGCAGGCTTCGCTGCTGGCGTCCGCCGCACTGACTGCGGAGGTCACCGTACTGAAGCAGGACCTCGAGGGGTCCAGGAAAGAGCTCGGCCTTGTCAAGAGGCAGCTCGAGGAGAACAAGGGTAAGTAATACCCTGTCTATAGATATGTATATATAAAAGAAGACGCGATTGCAAAATGACAGGATCATCGTATATTCGCCAGGGGCCACGACCGAGGTGGCGACCCTGAAGCAAGCGCTAACCAAGGCCGAAGATAACGCGGCCAAGGAGCGCACCGAGCGAGAGAAGCACGAGGCTCGGGTGGGCGAGGTGCAGCAAGAGCTCCAGGCTCTCGTGGCGAAGCACGAGGCGTTGGAGCTTGACTCAAAGACGCAGGAGTCTGAGATTGCCGTGGCCCTCGAGAGCGCAAAAAGTGCCAAGGCCGAAGCCCAAAGGGCCCTCCAGGAGATCGATGCAATGAAGAAGATAGCGGCGGGTAAGGCTTTCTATATGCAAAGCAAGCATGTAAAAGTAAATTACCGATTACTTACCCGAATCCGAAGCTCTCCGGGAGCATTCGCAGATTTGCCCCGCAGCGTGTCCGATGCCGCACAATTTTACCAGGCCGAGGATGGAAGCTCAACGGAGAAGCTGTTCTGGTCTCAGTATGTTGATTCCGAACACCCGGTGCCAATGAGCGACCAGCTGAAGCAGATGGTCGAGCTACATAAGGCGGCCGATCAGGCCATGAAGGGCTTTATAGTCCGGCTATGGCCTAGCGACGCCCTTCCGAACAGCTTCTTCGTCCTGGTGAGGCGGCTTGTGGATGCCTGCCTGCGGATGGAGGTCGTCAAACGATCTGTCTGCATTGAGGGTGCACGCCGGGCTTTCGCCCGTGTGAAATTGCAGTGGGTCAAGCTAGATGCCGTGAAGCTGATCAAGGAGGGGCCGCCGGAGGGCAAGGAGCACCGCCACCCCGAGATGTACTACGAGGGTGTTCTGCCGGGTGCCCGTCTCATAGCGGACGAGTGTTCAAAAGATGTAACATTTGAGTGAGACTTGCTCATTTTATCCTGTATTTATGAAAACTTGTTTCATACGCGCTATGCAACGCTTGTTTGAATT
This sequence comes from Triticum urartu, assembly GCF_056163025.1. Classification (NCBI taxonomy): domain Eukaryota; kingdom Viridiplantae; phylum Streptophyta; class Magnoliopsida; order Poales; family Poaceae; genus Triticum; species Triticum urartu. The sequence goes on along the minus strand of NC_141873.1, from coordinate 92,880,854 downwards.
TAAAATATTACCTTCTGTTTGGCTGTTTATCCAATCTGAGAGATGGCTAGTCCTCGGCTTCTGCCCCCATGCCATGAGTGCTGGGGTGTTCGGGATAAACCTGAGCACTCTAGTTCCCATGTTTGGGTCCTTCGAGGGAGGTGCTCAGCACAGCGAACAAGGCAACCGGACTAATAATGCTTTATCACTCTCACTTAGCCATAGAATTCTATAATTTTAAATTTCGGCGAAGCCCTTGGTATTCGTAAGGCCGAATTTGGGGCGCGATACACGCCTTTAAGCCGGACAGGGCCGGCCCCTCGCTCTAAGAAGCATAAGTCTTTAGGGACTCGAAAACCTCGCCGAACAGCGACCAGTCTCTCGCCTTATCATGATAGTCAGTTTTAGCTTTCTCTACTGAGGTGCTGAACCCAGCAGAACCGGGGCACAATTGCAGTAGTTCTCCTAGCGCTACCTTAGCCGATAGAGCGGAACGTAAGGTACCAAAACATAGGAGCCGGGCAAACCCAACATTTGACCAAAGACATGATTCGGAGCTGATGCATATAATGCTATAAGTTTGGGGTGCCGCACTTGTAAAAGTGTTCGGACTTTTCACACCATATTGTGGGGTACGTAAGCCCCTGGTGTATTGGCCGTACCAAAGTGTATGGTTGCAAGGCGTCATTAATGAACACATAGATATATATATATATATAACAAGAATGCAATAATAGTCGTAATGTCATGCATTGTTTATTCAAAAAATTGCGTTAAAGCAAAGTGATACAGATAGTGTGATAAGCAAAGAGTAGGACTATGTCCCTTCCAAGGGCAAGCTGAGGAATGATATTAAATCGAATATTTCGCTCGTTACTATAATCCACCTAGAATTCCGTGGTATGACGTAGCTGTCTGCCTCCTTGGTTGCTGCATCATGTGTTCGGCAATAGTGCTGCCGGCCAGTGTTTCCAGAGATTAAGGTCCTGAAAAAAAAGGAAAATAACCAAACGGGAAGCCCCTAGTGCGGTTTAAGCCGCGTCTTGGGGCGTGCCGCAGTTGTGCCCCCCTCCCCACCTGTGCCCATGGTATTTTTAATGCGTAATTATGTATGCGTGGCACGAGTTTCGCCGTTGGGCTGGGATTGGGGTGGCTGCCGCATTGCTACGCGAGCTCAGATCGCACCAGGCGGTCTATTTGCCGATTGCTCCGAGCGCGCTTGAAGGTGTCCGGGCTTTGAAGCACCGAACTAGTTGATTGCCTTGAGAGGCTGCTTTGCGCTTCTGCTGCGAGGGCCGCGGTGTGCTCCTTTGTTCGCAGAGAGCGCTCTGTGTTTCCATTGACTGTAATAACTCTGCGAGCTCCTGGCATCTTGAGCTTGAGGTATGCATAATGCGGTACCGCATTGAATCTAGCAAATGCGGTTCGCCCGAGCAGCGCGTGATAACCACTACGGAACGGGACTATATCGAAGATTAAGTCTTCGCTTCGGAAGTTATCCAGGGATCTGAAGACCACTTCCAGTGTAATTGAGCCTGTGCAATGGGCCTCTACACCTGGAATGACGCCTTTAAAGGTCGTTTTTGTGGGTTTGATCCTTGAGGGGTCTATACCCATTTTGCGCACTGTGTCCTGATAAAGCAGGTTCAGGCTGCTGCCGCCATCCATAAGGTCTCGAGTGAGGTGAAATCCGTCAATGATTGGGTCTAGGACTAGTGCGGCGAATCCGCCATGACGGATACTAGTGGGGTGGTCCCTGCGATCGAAGGTGATCGGACAGGAGGACCAAGGGTTGAACTTTGGGGCGACTGGCTCCAACGCATATACGTCCCTGAGCACACGCTTCCGCTCCCTCTTGGGGATGTGGGTTGCATATATCATGTCCACCATCCGCACTTGCGGGGGAAACCTCTTCTGTCCTCTGGTGTGCGGCTGCCGGGGCTCCTCCTAGTCATCGCTATGTGGCCCCTTGTCCTTGTTTTCGGCAATTAACTTGCCGGCCTGCTTGAACACCCAACAATCCCTATTGGTGTGATTGGCTGGCTTGTCTGGGGTGCCGTGTATTTGACACGAGCGATCGAGTATACGGTCCAAGCTGGACGGACCCGGCGTACTTTGTTTGAATGGCTTTTTCCGCTGACCGGGTTTAGAGCCTTTGAATCCGGCATTGACTGTCGTATCCTCGGTATTTTCGCTGTTAATGCGGCGCCTATGTTTGTTGCGACGTGACCTGCTATTGCCGTCCTTGGTATCAGAGGTACCATGGTTCTTTGATATGTTATTACTGCGAGCCAACCAGTTGTCTTCTCCCGCACAAAAGCGGGTCATGATCGTTGTGAGAGCTGCCGTAGATTTCGGCTTTTCTGACCAAGGTGCCGGGCTAGCCACTCATCTCGGATGTTGTGTTTGAAAGCCGCTAAGGCCTCTGCATCCGGACAGTCGATGATTTGATTTTTCTTAGTAAGGAACCGAGTCCAGAATTGCCTGGCCATCTCTTCTGGCTGCTGAATTATGTGGCTCAAGTCATCGGCGTCTAGTGGTCGCACGTAAGTTCCCTGAAAGTTGTCGAGGAATGCGGCTTCCAGATCTTCCCAACGGCTAATGGAGTCTGCTGGCAAGCTGTTAAGCCAATGCCGCGCTGGTCCTTTGAGCTTTAGTGGGAGGTATTTGATGGCGTGTAAGTCATCACCGCGGTCCATGTGGATGTGGAGGAGGAAATCCTCGATCCATACTGCGGGATCTGTTGTGCCGTAGTATGATTCAATATTTACAGGTTTGAAACCTTCTGGGAATTGATGATCCATTACTTCGTCTGTGAAGCATAAGGGGTGTGCGGCGCCTCTGTATTGGGCTATATCGCGACGCAGCTCGAATGGGTCTTGCCCGCTGTGTTCGGCCTGGACGGATTTGCTTTTACTGTATCCGGCGTGACGTTTATCGTCTCGTAGAGTTGTGCGCCCTCGTGATCCGTAGATCGATCTTGCATGCTCTTCTTTGTCCTCCAATATGTCTCGCAGGTCTGGCGTATCTCCCCATGCCTTTTTATTTGAATGGCGTCGGGGTGGAGGCTGAGTTTTTGGCTGGAATGCCTCTCTATCACGTCCACGAGGTGGCCGATCAGCCGTATCATATGCTTCTTCCTCTAGTCGGGGTAGTAACCTGCACTTTGGGTAATTCTTGGATGGGCGCTCGAGTTTACATTCCTCGACCGCGAGGACTTCAGTCCATCTGTTAGCTAGCAGATCTTGATCAGCTTGAAGCTGCCGCTGCTTTTTCTTCAGGCTATTTGCCGTGGCCATAAGCCGGCGCTTGAAGCGCTCTTGTTCGAAGGGATCCTCTGGTATGGCGAATTCATCGTCGCCAAGGCTTGCCTCGTCTTTGGAGGGGGGCATGTAATTGTCATCCTCCTCCTCTCCGTCCGCCGCTCTCTCAGGAGGGCTGGCTCCTCCATCCTCCTGCTCTAAATCTTGCTGGAGGGGATTGTTGTTGTCTTCGGCACTATCCGGAGTGTTATTATCTCCTGTGCCGGTATCACCACTTTTGCTTTGGCGGGACTTAGAGCGGCGCCGCTGACGTCGGCGCTTGGGTTGCTTCTTGGAGGGGTCATCCTCCGTTATCTCGTCGCCATTGCCTTCTTTGGGTGTATCCACCATGTATATGTCATATGACGAGGTGGCTTTCCAGTGCCCTATAGGCGCCGGTTCACGTTCATCTCCTACATCATCGTCCATACCGTCGATGTCTTCGAAGTCGAAGTCGAGCATGTCGGTTAAATCATTGACAGTGGCTACGAAGTGGGTGGTGGGTGGGCGTCGAGTTTCTTTGTCGTCCGCATCCCAATCCTGTTGGCCATAGTCCAGCCAGGGCTCTCCTGACAAAGAGATAGACTTTAGTGAATTCAGAATGTCGCCGAAGGGCGAGTGCTGAAAGATATCCGCGGCGGTGAATTCCATGATCGACGCCCAATTGGATTCGATTGGCAGGGGCGCGGACGGTTCGGAGTCCGGAAAAGAGTCTGGCACCTTGGAGTCACGGGATTCGCAGAGGATTAGGCTGGTGTTCGGCTCGATCGCCGTTGAGACTACAGCCCCTAAGGTGGTGTCTAGCCACCCGTCCTCGATTGGCGCAGTTGGCTCTGAGCTAAGGGTCCGAGCTGATGCGGGCGCGGCCTCTGGGGTATTGTTCGGCGGCAGAGCTAGGTCATACCCATCGTGACAGTGCAGTGCGCCCGGCTATGGCTCGAACCTGTCGAAGATCAAGTCTCCGCGGATGTCAGCCGTGTAGTTCAAACTTCCAAATCTGACCTGATGGCCAGGGGCGTAGCTTTCAATCTGCTCCAGATGGCCAAGCGAATTAGCCCGCAGTGTAAAGCCGCCGAACACGAAGATCTGTCCGAGGAGAAAGGTCTCACCCTGGACCGCATCGTTGTTGATGATCGGAGGAGCCATCGGGCCTAAATGTGACGACACAGAGGAACTCTCAATGAAAGCACCAATGTCGGTGTCAAAACCGGTGGATCTCGGGTAGGGGTTCCCGAACTGTGCGTCTAGGCCGGATGGTATCAAGAGGCAGGGGACACAATGTTTTACCCAGGTTCGGGCCCTCTTGATGGAGGTAAAACCCTACGTCCTGCTTGATTAATATTGATGATATGGGTAGTACAAGAGTAGATCTACCACGAGATCAGAGAGACTAAACCCTAGAAGCTAGCCTATGGTATGATTGTATGTTGTCCTACGGACTAAAACCCTCCGGTTTATATAGACACCGGAGAGGGTTAGGGTTACACAAGGTCGGTTACAAAGGAGGAGATATCCATATCCGTATTGCCTAGCTTGCCTTCCACGCCAAGTAGAGTCCTATCCGGACACGAGATGAAGTCTTCAATCTTGTATCTTCATAGTCTAACAGTCCGGCCAAAGGATATAATCCGGCTGTCCGGAGACCCCCTAATCCAGGACTCCCTTAGCAGGGTCCGATCACATTCACTTAGTTCAGAAGATTCAACTAGAAGACATAGCTATAAGTGAATGATGTAGAGGACATAAACCAAATCAGTACATTGAAGATAAACATGAAGCCATGTTAATAATGAAGACAAATAAAATGCGAAGGCTTTGCAAATGTAACCCCAACAGAAAGTATTCCAAACAAAAGTTTGGTGGTGGCGTTACCCACCGTATAGGAAATATTAGACCCAGACACGACGCACAACTATTGTGGTGCTCCAAAGTCAAATTCCACTTTAATGTATTCACACTCAGAGTGTAAGTCTTCATTTGTTCAAGATATACATTACTTCATGTGTTTGCACATCTAAGTCATCAACATGCATAAGTGTTAGGATGTGTGCATGATCACAGGACATTTGAGGATTCCAAGATATTTAGCTTACACCGCAACTTGCAAAACCTTTTCTCATCCAATGGCTTTGTGAAGATATCTGCCAGTTGCTCTTCAGTGCTGACGTGAATGATACCAATATCTTCCTTCATGACATGATCTCTGAGAAAGTGATGACGGATCTGAATGTGCTTTGTCTTCGAGTGCTGAACTGGGTTGTTGGTGATCTTGATGGCGCTTTCATTGTCACAGTAGAGTGCACTTGCTTCAGATGAATGCCATAGTCTTTGAGTGTTTGCTTCATCCGTAGAAGCTGAGCACAGCAAGATCCATCAGCAATGTATTCAGATTCAGCAGTGGAGAGAGATACATAGTTCTGCTTAATTGAAGACCAACACACAAGTGATCATCCTAGAAAGTGACATGTGCCTGATGTATACTTGCGATCCACCTTGTCACCAGCATAATCAGCATCCGAGAATCCAACTAGATCAAACTCTGAGCCCTTTGGATACCATAATCCTAGTGTTGGGGTGTGAGCCAAGTATCGAAGAATTCGCTTCACATCTAAGTGATGCGATTCCTTTGGTGCCGCTTGGAATCGGGCATACATGCAAACACTAAGAATGATATCTGGCCTAGATGCACATAAATAAAGCAAAGAACCAATCATGGAGCGGTATACCTTTTGATCAAACTCTTTACCATTGGCGTCAGAATCTAGATGACTCTTGGTAGGCATTGGCGTCGTGTAACCTTTGCAGTCTTGCATTCCAAACTTCTTCAGGCAATCCTTGAGGTATTTCTCTTGAGATATGAAGATGCCGTTGCATTGCTGTCGTATTTGAAGACCAAGGAAGAACTTCAGCTCACCCATCATGGACATCTGATATTGCTCTTGCATCATGTATCCCAACTCATCACAGTATTTCTGATTAGTGCAGCCGAAGATAATGTCATCCACATATATTTGGCACACAAACAATTCACCATCATATGTCTTCGTGAAGAGCGTGGGATCCAGGGAACCAGGTTTGAAGCCTTTGCTCTTCAGGAAGTCCTTGAGTGTGTCATACCAACCACGAGGGGCTTGTTTGAGGCCATACAGTGCCTTGTTGAGCTTGTAAACCATGTCAAGATGTTTTGGATCTTCAAAGCCAGGTGGTTGTGCAACATACACTTCTTCTTCAATCTTGCCATTGAGAAAGGAACTCTTCACATCCATTTGATACAGAAGAATGTTATGATGATTTGCATAGGCCAGCAATATGCGTATAACTTCAAGCCTAGCCACAGGAGCAAATGTTTCATCGAAGTCGATTCCTTCAACTTGAGTGTATCCTTGAGCAACGAGACAAGCCTTGTTTCTGACAACTTGACCATGCTCATCTTGCTTGTTGCGATATATCCATTTAGTGCCTATGATATTGTGCTTACGAGGATCAAGACGCTTGACCAGTTCCCATACATTATTCAGCTCAAACTGTTGAAGCTCTTCTTTCATAGCTTGAATCCATCCAGGTTCCATGAAGGCTTCATCAACTTTCTTGGGTTCAGATATTGAGACAAATGCGAAGTGCCCACAGAAATTTGCTAGTTGTGTTGGCCTTGAACGAGTGAGTGGACCAGGTGCATTGGTGCTATCAATTATTTTCTCAATATGTACTTCATTTGAAACATGAGGATGAACATGACAAGGATTTTGCTCTTGCTGATCATTGTCGTTGTTAGAAGGATTGTCTTCAGGTTGATCAGGTGTAGAGATGATGAGTTCTACTTCAGGCTGTGCTTCAGACGGTATGATTTCTCCAGTTCCCATAAGCTTGATGGATTCACTGGATGGAACTTCATCTAGCACATTTGGCAGGTGCTCTCTTTGCGACCATTAGTCTCATCGAACCGCACATCCACAGTTTCAACCACTTTATAGTGAAAGAGGTTGAAGACTCTGTAGGAGTGCAAATCCTTTTCGTAACCAAGCACAAAACCTTCATGTGCTTTCAGTGCAAATTTTGAAGTGTGATGTGGATCTTTGATCCAACACCTGGCACCAAATACTCTGAAGTAACTGACATTTGGCTTCTTACCAATGAGGAGGTCATAGGATGTTTTGTTTAGAAAGTTGTGAAGATAAATACGGTTGATGACATGGCATGCAGTATCAATGGCTTCAGGCCAGAACTTTCTTGGAGTCTTGTATTCATCAAGCATCGTCCGGGCCAGCTCAATGAGTGTTCTGTTCTTGCGTTCCACGATGCCATTCTGCTACAGCGTGTACAGAGCTGAGAACTCATGAGTGATGCCCAAAGTATCAAGATAAGTGTCAAGGCCGGTGTTCTTGAATTCAGTGCCATTGTCACTTCTGATGTGCTTGATCTTGACGCCCATAGTTGTTCATGGCTCGATTGGCGAAGCGTCTGAAGACATCCTGTACTTCAGTCTTGTAGAGGATTATATGCACCCATGTATATCTTGAATAATCATCAACAATGACGAAGCCATAGAGACAAGCAGCAGTAGTAAGTGTTGAGTAGTGAGCGGGACCGAAGAGGTCCGTGTGTAGTAGTTCGAAGGGTTGAGTCGTTGTCATGATTGTCTTCGAGGGATGCTTGGCCCTCGTCATCTTTCCAGCTTCGCAGGCACCGCATAAGTGGTCCTTCTTGAACTTGACGCCCTCGATGCCTATGACATGTTTCTTCTTTGCAAGAGTATGCAAGTTCCTCAAGCCAACATGCCCTAGCCTCCGATGCCAGAGCCAGCATTCTGAAGCTTTTGCAAGAAGACATACGGCAAACTGTGGTCCTGCTGAGAAATCTACCATGTACAAATCATCTTTCCGATACCCTTCAAAGACTAGAGACTTGTCAAATTCCATTAGAACAAGGCAACGATATTTTCCAAACATCACAATCATATTCAAATCACAAAGCATTGAGACAGACATTAAGTTGAAACCAAGGGATTCAACAAGCATCACTTTATCCATGTGCTGATCCCTTGAGATTGCAACTCTACCTAGACCCAATACCTTGCTTTTACCAGTATCAGCAAATGTGATGTGACTCTTGTCAGATGGACATAAGGTTGAGTCCATGAGAAGACTTCGCTTGCCAGCCATGTGATTAGTACATCCTATGTCAATAATCCATTCTAAAGCAGATGGTGTCATACCCTACAGTGCAGTTAGGGGGATAGTCTTCACGAAGAGAATTGTGAAGCATATACATTTGACGAGCAAGTGGACTATGAAAGCTTAGATCGAGGTTAGGACTGATAGGGCAAGTAGCAAGCGACTCAGGAACAAAATACATAATAAGACCATTTGGGCATTTGATCTTGCGCCCTACAAGATGTTTAAGGTCCCCAGCAATAGCTTCAGACATATTTGATTTTCGGCTGGAGACCCTTCCCTGCAAAAGAGAGTTAAGATTTCTTAGCCACCCACATCTTCAAGGGTGGCTTCGAAGCAATGAGTCTAAGTGCAGCATCTGAGAACTTTGGCTTTGGAGCCCTAGCAAATAGTCTTGCAGGTGGACAATAGTACTCATAAGAATAAGGAGAGTAGTTCTTGATCTTATGAACATGGCAGTTTGATGAAACGCGCTCATATTCATTGGCCTTAGTATGGTTTCCCTGGAAACATTTGCGTTAGTACGACTCAGGTGAGTCCTCTGTCTGTATGAAGCCTTTGGACCATATGAAGCCCGTGGTCTGGGGTTTGTCTTCTTCACTTGTGGTGTCATGACGACATACACAAGAAGATTTTCCAAACACCTTTTCGGCACCCAGACTTTCTTCATAGGTGGCCCATTCCTGCAGTTAGTACCAATATACCTGGCAAACACTTCACCATTCTGATTCTTAAACAGTTTATAGTTTGCATCAAAGGATTCATCAATAACAATGGGATCAGCACAAGTGAAGCCAGATAGGGTGGATGGATCCACTGAAGGTTCCTTTTCAGCAACCCATGTGGTTTTGGGGTACTGCTCAGGTTTCCAGCAAGAGCCATCAGCATTCATTTTCCTTTCGAACCCAACACCCTCTTTCCTAGGGTTTCGGTTCAGGATTTGCCTTTTGAGGACATCACGTAGTGTCTGATGCCCTTTAAGAGTTCTGTACATCCCTGTTTCTAGCAATGTCTTCAACCTAGCATTTTCATCAGCAATAGCAGTGGCATCCTCAGCAAAGGGGTTAGTTACCACATCAATAGTTAAAGATATTGCAACAGTAGCAGTAGTAGAACATCCAGCAACAGAAGTAGCGTTGTCACGCTCAATGCATTTAAGACATGGTGGTTCGAATCCTTCCTGAGCGGAACTGATCTGTTTGGCGTGAAGTGACTCATTTTCCTTTTGAAGATCTTCATGAGCCGCTCTCAATTTCCCAAGATCTTGCTTCCTTTGAAGAAAATCATAGGAAAGCTTTTCATGAGTTGTTGAGAGCGTTTCATGACGACTTTCAAGTTCCTCATACTTAACATGAAGATTTTTTATGTCTTCAATTAAGGACTAAGATCGAGTCATTTCAGCGTCTAACAGGTCATCGCTTTTGTCTAACAGTTTTTGAATATGTTCCATAGCTTTCTGTTGTTCAGTTACAATTTTAGCAAGTGTTTTGTAGGTGGGTTTGGAACCGCAATCAGAGTCATCTTCACTGGATGTTTGATAGTGAGTAGTGCGTGATTTTACCTTGGCACCGCGTGCCATGAAGCAGTAGGTGGGAGCGGAGTTGTCCTTGTCATTCGCATCGGCGTCGGTGATGAAGTCATTGTCTTCAGTGTTGAATATGGACTTGGCAACGTAGGTTGTAGCCAGACTTGCAACGCTAGAATCGGACTCCTCTGCAGATTCCACCTCCGCCTCCTCAGAAGAAGACTCCTCCCCTAAATCCATTTCCTTGCCAACAAATGCACGAGCCTTGCCAGATGAGATCTTCTTGTGTGATGAAGACTTGGAAGAAGACTTTGAGTATTTCTTCTTCTTGTCGTCAGAATCATATTCCTTGCTCTTCTTCTTCTTGTTGTTCTCATTGTCCCACTGCGGACACTCAGATATGTAGTGACCAGGTTTCTTGCACTTGTGGCATGTTCTCTTCTTGTAGTCATGAGCAGAAGCTTCATCATTCCTTGAGCTAGATCGTGAGGACTTTCTAAAGCCTTTCTTCTTGGTGAATTTCTGGAACTTCTTCACAAGCGTAGCAAGCTCATTTCCAATGTCTTTAGGATCATTAGAACTGCAATCAGATTCTTCTTCAGATGAGGAAACAACTTTTGCCTTTAAAGCACGAGTTCGCCCATAGTTGGGACCATAGATGTCTCTTTTCTCAGAAAGCTAAAACTCATGTGTGTTGAGCCTTTCAAGTATGTCAGACGGATCGAGTGTCTTGATGTCAGGGCATTCTTGAATCATCAGGGCTAGGGTGTCAAACGAGCTGTCAAGTGATCGCAGGAGTGTGTTGACGACTTCATGCTTGGTTATCTTAGTAGCGCCGAGAGCTTGAAGCTCATTTGTGATGTCAGTGAGTCGATCAAACGTGAGCTGAACATTCTCATTGTCGTTTCTCTTGAAGCGGTTGAAGAGGTTGCAAAGGACACTGATTCTTTGATCTCTCTGGGTTGAGACGCCTTCGTTGACCTTGGAGAGCCAGTTCCAGACTAGCTTGGATGTTTCCAGAGCACTCACACGGCCATACTGTCCTTTGGTCAGGTAACCACATATGATGTTCTTGGTAGTGGAATCCAGTTGAACGAACTTCTTGACATCAGCAGCGGTGACACCTTCACCAGCCTTGGGGACGCCATTCTTGACGACATACCACAGGTCGACATCAATGGCTTCCAGATGCATGCTCATCTTATTCTTCCAGTAGGGATATTCAGTTCCATCGAAGACTGGGCACGCAGTGGAGACTTTGATTATCCCTGCAGTCGACATAGCTAAAACTCCAGGTGGTTAAACCGAATCACACAGAACAAGGGAGTACCTTGCTTTGATACCAATTGAAAGTGCTAGTGATCGACTAGACGGGGTGTGAATAGGCGATTTTTATGAAAGTCTTCAAAACATGGAAGTTTCGAAGACAAATGATAGAATTAAACCTATTACCATGTAGCGGAAGGTAGACTACACTAAGCAAGCCATAGTCAAGTATTCAATGAAATGAAAGCACAAAGACTAATAGCAGCTAGGCAGTATAGATCAGGATGGAAGAGAGTATGAAGCCAATAAGAACAAGCAGTCACACAGTGAAGACAAATAGATAATGCTAACAGGCAATGACTTCACAAGGACCAATCTGCAAATAAAGAGATGGGAAGGATAGAACCAGTGGCTCGTTGAAGAAAATGATTTGTTGGACCAGTTCCAGTTGCTGTGACAACTGTACGTCTGGTTAGGGAGGCTAAGATTCAACTCAGAAGACCGCGTCTTCACCTTATTCCCCTTGAGCTAAGGACACCTAGTCCTCGCCCAATTACTTTGGTAAGTCTTCAAGGTAGACTTCCAAACCTTCACAGACTTCGTTCACCGGCGATCCACAATTACTCTTGGATGCTTAGAACGTGATGCCTAACCGGCTGGAGGATTCACAGTCCTCAAGTGTAATAAGTCTTCAGATCACACAGACAAGAAGAATTAAGTGATGCCTAACACTCTTTGGCTCTGGGTGTTTAGGGCTTTGTCCTCGCAAGGATTTCTCTCTCAAAGGCTTCGAGGTGGGTTGCTCTCAAACGAAAAAAGCCGTGCACTAACTCTGAGTAGCCAACCAATTTATGGTGTAGGGGGTGGGCTATTTATAGCCACTAGGCAACCCGACCTAATTTGTCCGAAATGACCCTGGGTCACTAAGGCCCTGACACGTGTTCCAACGGTCAGATTTCAAACACACACGACAACTTTACTTGAGCTACAAGCAAAGCTGACTTATCTAGCTCTGGATAAGATTTGCTCTCATTATCTTCGCACGAAGACATAGGATATTGTTAAGCATCACTTCAGTCATTCTGACTGGTTCACTTGGACCCCACTTAACAGTACGGTGGTCCCTATGACTCAACAAAGAAGAAAAAAGAACGACGAAACAACTAAGTCTTCGTGCTCCACAGTCTTCACGCAATGTCTTCCCTTGTCATAGTCTTCAATGTGAATGTCTTCACATACCACCTTTGACTTCAATGCCTTCATACATTTTTGTAGGGGTCATCTCCGGTAGGAAAACCGAATCAATGAGGGACTTCTACCTGTGTTATCTTGCAATTCTCACAAACACATTAGTCCCTCAACCAGGTTTGTCGTCAATACTCCAAAACCAACTAGGGGTGTCACTAGTTCTCTCGAAGTTACTCTTTACTTCCCCACTTAAATCTCGGGATGAGATTTCTTGTAGTGGAGGAGATTTGTGACGCCCTGATACTCAAGCTACAGTGAACCTTTGCTAATGATGCCATGTCACCTCGGTTACCGTTGATAAACTCGCGTTGGTTCGAATCCCAGTTCAAATTTCAAATTTAAAATAAAGTCAAAAAATAAAGTTTTCAAATGTCAAAACCAAAATGTTCGTTGGGTTGCAAATATTCACTGGATAATTATCATGTGCCAACCAACATCATTTGGCTCTCCCTTTAATCCCTAGGGCAATATAAAGTGGCCCAGCAGCATATTAATTGACCTATTCAATTTCTAAAAATGCTTGAACAATTCCATTGGCTCTAAAACTTTTTATGCAACACCACAATGTTGTTCTTGAATTGTGTGCCAGATTTCATGTTTGACTAAATTCATTTTTGTGACTCAAATTAATACGAAACAGCAGCTACCTTAAATACATAAAGTGAAACTAGAAAATGCCTTGCCTCATTACTGTGCGTCTGGGCCCTAGTGGCCACAGAGCACTTTCAGCCCAACCCATACCCCACTTGCCCCCATCTCCAGCTACAGAAGCAGGGGTGGGCGTGGCGCTCATCCATCGGCGCCATTGCCGGCGACACACATGCGCCGGCCATCCGTCGTCTCCCTCGTGCCATAAGAATGGCCCCCAAACCCTAGCATCTCCACTCTCGCTCGCTTTCCCACTTGATCTGGCGCCCGTACCGCCGCCGCCACCGTGACCGTTGCGGTCTCACAGACACCAGCCACCGCTCGCCGCACCTTTATGTCCAGAAGATGCGTCGGCTTCGTCTACATCTCCGGCGCCACTGGATCGAGGCCGAGGGGCGCCAGCGACGCCATCCGCGTCGATCCCCTTCGACCGATGTCGCCCCTGCCTCAACGTCCACTCCTCGACTCCGACCACCCCGGCTCCCCTGAGCCCCCTACACACCTCGCGATGAGCCTCCACTCCCGCCCCCTCTGCTAGGTAGCTTCCGCGCGCCCCTAGCACCGTTTCTGCCATTGCCGTGAGATCATCGCTGCCGCTCGCGTCGCCATGGTAGCCACAATCCCCGTAGCTCACGTTCGAACCCCGCAGGGAACTCCTCATGACGCCCGAAAACCAGCGCCGCCATCATGGATGTCATGCTCGACTCCGGCCGCCCCCGCTCATTCCGGCGGGCTGCCCGGTCCCGCTCACCACTGCTGCTGCTGCCCGCCTCCGCCGGAGGCCCGCGCTGCTTCGCTCGGCTAGCTGCTGCTGCGTTCCATCACAGTCGTCACGCCGTTGCTCGCCGATGGCCGCTTCGCCTGCCCTGCTCACCCCCGCTTGTCCCTCCTCTTGCGCAGGCCTCACCACGCCCCTGCTTTGCCTTGCGGCAACCCGCGCCCGCTGCCGCACGACGCTTGTCGCTCCTGCCCCGCATCGCCGGCCTCTGCCGTGCGCGGGCGCTCGCGGCCTTCCCTGCTCGCCCCGCGCGCGTCTAGCCGCTTGTCGCGCCCGCCTCCCATGCCTGCTGCTGTGCTGATGCAGCTACTGCCGTCGTCAGGCCCTGTAGCCGCTGGTGACGCCGCGTGCGGGCCTCGTCCCGCCTCGCCTCCGGCTGCTGCCCTTGCGTGCCCCGCACCGGCTGCGCGCCTGCACGCACCCTCCCGCGCTTGGCCGCTGTTAGGACCCCGATCCTAAGTCACACCGATCTAGCCTGTAACACCTCATATCACTTTGCGGCCTCACGCACGGTATTCCCACGGGTGTCGCCTTACCTTGGCCCGGGACCGTTTGCGCCTTTTGGCTCACGTATATGATAGTGTCGCTAGCATCCATATGACAGAGAACCTGAGCCGACATGACTAGTCGTGAACCCAAAGTGGCACTAACTTACGGGGAAAGGCATACATGAATCATCATCAAGCATGTCGGTCAGCAGCGTGTGACTCCGGGCTATAGCAACTGGGCTAACAGGACTCCGGGAACCCGGGCTGTAGCAGGCTAGCAGGACTCCGGATGTCACCGCGTGACATTTCCCCAAAGGGACAGACACAGGAACGAAGTGAATCACATGTCGGCCAGTCTAAGTGTTCCGGAGCAGTAGTGCTGGGCTAGCAGGACTCCGGTGAACCGGGCTGTAGCGGACTACTATGGCTCATGGAAGCACAAGACTACATTTCCCCATAGGAGAGGCTACCAAGGATAAACAACTAGGTTATCGGATCCCACACATACCAAGCATTTCAATCATACACACAATATGCTCGATATGTGTAAATACAACATGGCATCACAACAAAACTCTACGACTCAAAGTATTTTATTCATTAGGCTCCGAGGAGCGAGATATTACAAACATGGGTCTCATGACCCAACATACAAAGCATACAATTAACAAGCACATGCGGAAGCTTAACTTGTCTGAGTACAGACAACTACAAATGAAGAAGGCTGAGAAGCCTGACTATCTACAAGACACTACCAAGGTTACAAGATCGTAGCTGAGGTAACGAGCTAAACGTCGAAGTCCATGCGGAACTACTAGTGAGACTAGAAGTCTCTCTGCAAAAACATAAATTAAGCAAACATGAGTACAAATGTACTCAGCAAGACTTACATCAGAACTAACTACATATGTATCATTATCAACAAAGGGATGGTGGGGTTTAACTGCAGTAAGCTAGCTTTGACTTGGTGGCTATCCTGAACTACGACTGCAAGTAACTCTTTTGCGATGGCGCACACGAGTCCACATATTCACCATATCAATACACCACTATGGATTCGCTCCCGTCTCCCTACGAGAACGCCATCCATAGCACTCACTCTTATCTTGCACATTTTAGAGTATCCACTTTCACTTGTCTATGAACTATGCAAGGGGTCCAAGTTTCCATATCTGAGGAATCCGGCTATTCGAATAGATAATGATAACCTGCAGGGGTGTACTTCTTCACACATGCTCTCGCCACTTACCACCATGTACACGTCGTGTATCTCAGCAACCTTCAAGCGGAAGCCTGGTGAGGGAGTCGGCCACGACCTGGCTAATCACACAAGTCTCTCGTCCAGGTTTATCGCCTATTCGGGTTCCATCCGCAAGGAGATCCGGCCGGGGTGTCACTCACGGCCCCAAACGATGTGTACAGGGTTCCCAAGCCCACCATCCGGGTGCCACTTGGTACATCGGGCCATTGTGCCTAGTCTGTCCCAAGCCCACCTGTACTGGGTGCCACTTGGTAGACTACTAACACTACCTACAAACACCAAAAACTAGTTGCAACTCTTGGACAGAGATCGAGTTGATTAATAAGTCAAGAGAGCTTGGAGCGCCCGGAGCCCAATGTGTGGTAGTAACTGTTCATGGATCACAAACACAAAACTCAGTTCCTGAGGACGGCTGCAATGAGACAACCCACCATGTACTCCTACATGGCCTCTCACCGCTACCTTTACCAAATCGTCTTCACACACTTAGCTCTCAACAGTAGGACATGTTCACAACTTTCCAATTCATCCCCAATGAATCAGACCTGACACAACTCTAAGCAATAGCAGGCATGACAAACAAGCATGAATGAGTAGGCACATCAGGGCTCAAACAACTCCTACTCATGCTAGTGGGTTTCATTTATTTACTGTGACAATGACAGGTCATGCAGAGGAAAGGGGTTCAACTACCGCAGCATGTAATAGTTGAAACGTTGTTGTCCTAATGCAGTAAAAGAGAGCAGGAACGAGAGAGTGGGATTGTATCAGAATGAACAAGGGGGTTTTGCTTGCCTGACACTTCCGAAGATAGTATAGCTCTTCATCGGTGTCATCGATCACATCACCGGAACACACGTCTACCGAAGGGGAACAACCACCGGCAAACACAAAAGAAACAACATTCACTGCAATGCACAATCAAATGAATGACATGTCATGTTAAGGAACTGAATTCACCTAATGCAATATCTAGCCAAGTTAATTGAAGTGGAACTCAAACAAGATCTAATTCCAACTCCAAATGTGATTTCATAAATTGCCCTAATCATCATTTGTCCTATTCATTGAGGGAAACTTGTTTAAACATGCATGATCATGCATAAACAGATTCTTCATATTTTTCTGATCATTTTTCATATATAAATTATTTGATTTGGAGTTACGGTTGAATTTCTATGATTTTTAGAAGTTTAGGACATTTTCTGAATTAATAAATCATTTCTGATTTATTTGAAATTCCAGAAAATAAATACTGCATCAGCCTGACATCATCATGACGTCAGCAGGTCAACGGGGCACCGTCCAGGTCAAACATGACGTGTGGGGTCCACACGTCAGTGACTACCTAACTAACCTAAGTTTAATTAGAGCTTGGGCCCACATGTCAGTGTCTAATCTACTTGACTAAGTTAATTAACACTAACTAAACCTAACACTAATTAAACATGGGGCCTGGGCCCACACATCGGTGGGTCAGGGGAAAGTCAAACCCTGGTCAAAACGGGGTCAACCCCGCCGGAGTTGACCCGCGACTCGTCACCGGCGACCTCACAGAGCGGCGGAGGCGCTCGGAATTCGCTGTCCGGCGTCCTCTCGACCCGTGGTTTGGCTCTACGGGCTGCTGGGTGTGTGCCGCGTCCAGGGAAACACACGAGAGGGGGCGGGGTGGTCGAAGTCGATGACACCGACGAGCAGAGCGGCGCCAGAGTTCGGACGTCGACGGATTCGATGCCGCAGGGCACGGCAGGAGCAACATATGGCCGCAACGGCCCCGTGGTGATGCGCTGAGCGCGGTGATGTGCTCGCTTTCGAACTCAGGTGGAAGTGGCCTCGGCAGCGAGGAGCTCAGGCGGTGGCGCGTGCGGGCGAGCGCGGTGTGGCGGCTATGGCGTGCAGCAGAGCAAACATGAAGGGGGAGAAGGAGCAGGAGCTCATGGCGAGTGCAGAGGGCGTTGAAATGGGCTCGGGAAAGGATTGGAGTTGGCGGGGCGGCGAAGTCGATCTCGCCGTCGGGAGGTTGAAGACGAGCCCGATGAGGACGTTCGGGGCTTCTGGCGGGGCGTGGCTCGGTGAGGGGGTCGAGGACAAAGTGGTAGAGCTTCTGGGCTGCTCGGGAGGACGAGGGAGAGGCGTTGGCCGCGGTGGTGCTCGTCGGCGGCGGCAGCAGCTCCCTGACTGCGCGCGAGGGAGAGAGACAGGGAAGGGGAAAGAGCACGGGCAGAGTGGGGAGAGGTGCAGGGGAAGCAGGAGACCGCGTGGCGCTCGGGGCTGGCTCCAGAAGCGGCGGAAGCAGGAGGTGGAGCTCGGGCGCACGCGCGTCGACATGACGTCGTCCTCCTGGCAGGAGCTAGGAGATGACTTGCAACGTGGGCTGGGCCGCCTGGCTTTGCCCAGTTGGGCTGCTACAGTGGTGGGCTGTGCAGGTAAGTGCTCTGTCTTTTTCTATTTTCTATTTTTTCTGTTTTGTTTTAATTATTTTGCCACTGATTCAAATTCAAAGTAAATCAAAGGAGGGCAAAACCTTCAGAATATCTGTATGTTGCCATTATGGACTTTTCCAAAGGCACATAAATAATTTCAGGGCCTTTTGAAATATATTCTATATAAAATGAATATAATCCAAAAGTCAAATACTTATTGATTTAATTTCAAAGGCCCAAAATAAATATCCCTGAGACTCCAAAAATATTGATTTGAGTTTTACTTCTTCCCAATATTTTTATA